>NC_133483.1:834046-887973 GCF_025370935.1 Choristoneura fumiferana
GGAGTTGTCAAATACCGTATTCCGAAGCGCAGCTTTATCATCTGCTGTGTTCTGTGATGTCTTCTTATTAAAAATTAATTATGGGTATCACTACTAACAATCTTGACGAATGTTTTTATTGAAAACACTTTTAAAAAAATAGTATTAACCTCCATTTACATGATGCAAGAACTTGCATGCGAGTTGCGTTACATTGCGGACCACTGAGGGGCAATGTATACAGTTGATCAAACAAATACGGCAATGTAGTGAAACTTGCATGAAAGTTCTCGCACAGTCTAATGACCATATAATCATATTTAAACATAATAGCTTTGGTATATGTATATTGTTCTAATTTGCTGTATAATTGCTACATATTTACTGTGGCTTATTTTCAAGTGTTTTAAAAAAAAAAGTCAAGATAGCTTACCTTCTTTCTAATGCCATAAAAACGTAGTGTAACGGGTAACAAAAACACAGCGTCAATTTCACTAATTTATTCACCATCAACTTTCACTCTCTTCGCGCCACCTTCTTCACCATCCATCTTCCTCTTAGCACCATTATCTACCTTCTCCCCATCTATCTTTTCACCGTCATCATTCCCCTTATTCGCCTCTTCACTGTCATTCCCCCCCTCAACCTTTTCACTGTCCTCTTTAGCGTCAGCTTTGGCTTTATGGTAGTTGTTCTGTAAGGCCTGGTTGTCGCCTGAAGTGTCTACTTTAAGCAGTTCCCGGAGTGCCATGGTGGCGTAGCAGCTCGCTGGCAATGACATTGTGAGGAGGAGAGCTTTGTATGGGCCATCTGGAAATAAAGATTTGGGTTAGAATTCATTTATAAAAACGTAGATCTGGGACTAACATCATAGTAAAAGAGAACAAGTAGGCTCACTACGAACAAAAGTACATCGCGCGGCTTAAATGTGTGCGCGCCAGTTGGCGCCGGTACGCACGCACCCGCCGCACACACACACTGATAATTTAAGGAGGATTAAGTTTTCTTTAGTCAAGGCTGCGCCGCCGTCAGTGCCGTACGTTTCGATTTTAGCTCGTTCATCTTATGATCACCTTTTACGTTCGCGGACTCGTACGTACGTATTTTTTGTTTTTGCTATACTTAGTTGTAAATTAGTGGTATATAAGTGTAGTGTAATAGTTTCGTGCAAGGATACATAAAAAAATAATAGATACCTATCTACCTATAAACAATATAGTTCTAGTGTTATGTGTAGGCACGTGTAGGTAAACATGAGTAGTATGTATACAGTCGCTATCACCATTACGGCGAATTTATAAATAATATTTTTAAATTTAGTATTATAATACTAATATAACGGCATACAATCTTCTGGTTTCTCTAGACACAGACATTAGACAATTTTTAAGTTAACCTTCGTACTACAATTATTTGCCTGTAGGTAATTAATCTAAAATAGACGTTGACAACCCTAAGCGTCCGCGCCGGAGTAGGCAGTTAAGTCTCCAAAAGGGTCGGAGTGGACCCACTTGTTCTCTTTTACTATGCTAACATAGTCCGATTCATCTTTCCTAACGTGCGTTTAGGGGCATACATGTCCAAATGTCAGAAAGTCCAGGTGTCACATTGTCCATGGTCAAAAAGTCCGAAGGTTATAATGCCTTAATGTCGGATAGTCCATATGTCCGAGAGTCCAGGTGTCACATTGTCTATTGTCAAAAAGTTCGAAGGTTATAATGCCTTAATGTCGGATAGTCCATATGTCTGAGAGTCCAGGTGTCACATTGTCCATTGTCAAAAAGTTCAAAGGTTATAATGCCCTAATGTCGGATAGTCCATATGTCCGAAAGTCCAGGGGTCTCACTCATTCTAATTTGGTTTTGTTTACACCTATTGCAATCGAATTGTTTTCGACTCGATCGCCTTTACTGTCAAGTCAATAAGAGCTGCCACCACGTAGACAATACGATAACAATATGGAAAGAGACAATGTAGAATGAGGCCCAGTCCTTCTGCATGACTGGATCAGCTGGTCAATTCTTGTCGACTCGACATGACATGTACGAAGCATCATAGATGCATCTGGATCTTACTGAGAATGGGTCTCAGGGTGTTAGATAACAGACTGGAAATAATGCAGATGAGCAATCTAGCTCTCTAATCTATTTCAGTTATATTTATCATTTAGTTGTGTTAGTCATATTTTTATACAATGAGACATTATGGGATTCAGGCCTTCAGAACTAGGACGTTTAATCCTTCGGACTTTTTGACCATGGACTTTTTGACGCTAGGACTTTCAGACACTATGATGTTTCATCCTTCGGACTTTTTGACCATGGACTTTTTGACGCTAGGACTTTCACACACTAGGACGTTTAATCCTTCGGACTTTTTGACCATGGACTTTTTAACGCTAGGACTTTTAGACACTAGGACGTTTCATGCTTCGGACTTTTTGACCATGGACAATGTGACACCTGGACTTTCTGACATTTGGACATGTATGCCCCTAAACGCTAACGTGAACTGGGAATGGAATTTGCTCTAAACACAATACATTTGCTGCCGACCATCCTACACCAGTCCTAGTAGAAGATACAAACTTACATCGATTTTCACCGGTCTGATAAATTTAATATATAAGAAAATATATTAGAAATGTTTCTCCTAAAAAATCCTGGACAGGCTATTTTTTTATATATATAAATGCAGACAACCCTATATCACAACGGCGTGTTCACAATAAAAAACTTTCTAAAGGCTTTTTTTAATTATATATATCTCACACTTAATAAATGTGTCAAAGATGTAGATACCTGTCTTGTGTTTGAGCTCGACGCCCCTCAGCTCGTCCAGGTCGGACCGGATGAGGTCCTCCGTCGGGGACGCATAGCCCACCAGCCGCCACGCCATGTCGATGGGCTTTGTCACGACGCGTCGGTACGCGCCCGACATGCTCAGGCTCCTAGAAACATTATCATAGCCCAGTTACAAGTGTTTTTTTTTATCTGCCGCCTCTTGAAATGAGAGGGCTTGGGCTGAATTCTCACACAGGCCCATTCATCATCAGCCGGAAGACGTCCACTGCTGGACAAAGGCCTCTCCCTTAAGCCGCGTATCCACTAGAGGCAGCCTCGGGCCGAGCGGCTGCCTCGCTCCGAGGCCGCGCAAGTGGAGACGCTGCCAAAGGCACGGCTCAGACTGAGGCTCCTTTGAGCACGGCCAAAAAACCGACAAAATATGGCTCGGCTCGCGGTGCTCGGCCTGAGGCTGCTCTAATGGATACGCGGCTTTAGAACGCCACAAAGAACGAAAACTCGCCACTTGCATCCACCGGTTTCCCGCTACTCTCACGATGTCGTCAGTCCACCTGGTGGGAGGCCTGCCAACGCTTCGTCTTCCGGTTCGTGGTCGCCACTCGAGGACTTTTCTCCCCCAACGGTTATCTGTTCTTCGAGCGATGTGGCCTGCCCATTGCCACTTCAATTTGCATATTTTTCCAGCTATGTCAGTGACTTTAGTCAGGCCCATTGCGCATTGGGAACTTCACAAACACCATTAAATTTCTGCGCAGGTTTGTGCAGTTTTCTTCGAGGTGTTTTCCGTAAAGCTCATTGTAATTTTTTTACTTGTAATTTCGCAAATAAATCAAAAGGGCTCGGACCCATTAGCCCTCTGCGAGAGGCAATATGTTCAACCACAAGACCACCATGGCTTGCTGCTAAATATCATTTAAAAACACTTCGGATTAAAAAAAACACATAAATTTGATAAGCATTAAAAATAAAAAGGTAACTCACTTTATTTTATTCTTCAACTCCAACGTCAGCCCATCTTTCTCCAGCAACTCCTTATAATAATCTACCATATTCGGCGGATAATCTATGAAATAACCAGGCAGTGGCATTATCACATCAAAAATACTGTATTGTCCACTTTCCACGTCTTCTTGCGTCAATATTTTCACAGGAAACTTCACTGGGACCTTATCTAATTTAACTTTTTCCGGTTCCTTCACTTCTTCTTTGGGGTCTGCTTTGCCGCCATTTTGACTGTCGCCATCTTGTTTAACGACGCCATCTTGTTTAACGGCGCCATCTTGTGTGTCGTCGTCATTTTGTGTATCAGCGTCGGTTTCTTCGCCGTCGCTGTCTTCTTCTATATCATCTAATAAGGAAAAAATTGGGTATCGGCCTTAGTGAGGTTATTTGTTGAAAGGGAAAGAAGGGTGAAAGTTTTGCTTTTAAATTCGTTGTACATGTAGTTTATTCAAGCCAACAGTTTAGTTTGTAGCGGGGGGGGCACATCTATCAAAAATTAACATTTTAAAGCTTAATGTTTTGCAAACAGATCCCTAAATTGAAAAATGATATCCCACACTATAGGTTTAGAAAGGAAAAATATATCCTCACTTTACGCTGTTTTTTTTAAATTAATTTAAACCTTTCTGTCCGCGTGCTTATCCCACTAATATAATAAATGCACAAGTTTGTAAGTCAGTTTGTTTGTTACTTCATCACGCCTAAACCGCTGAACCGTTATAGATGAAATTCGGTATACATATAGTTTGAGTCCCGGGGAAACACATAGGGATAGTTTTTATCCCGGAAGAGTTCATAGTTCCAGCGGGATAGTGAAAACCGAATTCTAAGCGGACGGAGTCGCGGGTAACAGGCTAGTAATTATATAAATCCGTGCAAAATTATAGCTTTCTAGACCATACAATTTCTAAACTAAGGCGCGGACGGACATGACGAAACGACAAGGGCTCGTTGTAATTCTACAAACCCTAAAAATAAACTCCAGGCATCTCCAATGGATTAACCTCATAAGTCCTCGCGTACTTTATAAAGGACTAATTAACACTAAGAATAACGGCCGAATGTACTTTATAAAGTACAAATTGTTCATTGAATAAAGAATTCTAAGAATTTTGAAATTAAAATCCAAAATAACAAAGCAGGTCAACCATGTAGACCTAGAGGTCTTAAACGCTAAGTTTGTTAAAAAAATGTAAGGACTCAGGAGGTTAAATAGCACATTGCCTATAGGCAAACCGCGTAACTGAGTCCTCGCCTGCGCGGTACAGGGGCGCGGGGGTAGGACGACAAAGGGGACTGAAGGAGGTGCGGGCGGCAACCGGAATGAGCTGTGCTAAGAAGCGCCTGCCGCCCGCACCTCCTTCAGTCCCCTTTGTCGTCCTACCCCCGCGCCCCTGTACCGCGCAGGCGAGGACTCAGTTACGCGGTTTGCCTATAGTCATTCAGACTCAAGTCATTAAGATTATGATGGTAATTGATGATGTTACCATCGACTTCTGTGAGCGGCACCAGATCACCAGCGGCCGGTGTGAGCCCGAATCGACGCAAGCGCTCCGACACGGCGCGGTTCCACGTCAGAGACTGGTAAGAGTGTAGGTACAGCAGCCGGGTGTTACGGGCAAGCTGTGGACATTAAATTTTGGGGGCTGTTTCACCATCCATTGATTAAATTAGTGTTAAGTGACGGTTAAATGTGATGCCGTCTCTATTTGTTTTGTTCGAATAGACGGAGGCATCACATTCAACCGTCAGTTAATCTGTCATCTCCCAGGATAACAGGATCGAAGGATTTTGGGCACAAATTTGTGCCTCTGGGAGAGGATAGGTTAACACTAATCGATGGATGGTGAAACAGTCCGTGTTAATACGTTATGTTCTCAATAACCAACGAAATGTTGGAAAACCCCCGAAGTTGGTTCGCCTAATTCTGGACTCGACTACTCTTGCTACGTGGCTAATCCGCCACATTGGTTACTTACCTTGTTTAGAGCTCCCAACAAGTCCTTAGGCTGCGCTGCGAGCGCTTTAAGCAGCCTTATCTCGATGGCGCCGCAGTAGCGCGGCGCGACGGCGGCGGCGGCCGCTGGCCCGTTTGTAGCGTACTGCTCTAACGCGTATTCCATGGGGCCGGGACGCGGTTTGAGCACGCTGTTTATTGCCTGGAAATTTAATGTTATAATTAGCACACACTCATAAATGTTATAATACTTCAAAGTATTATTTTTATTTCTGGAAATATTATTTAATAGGATTTTCATTATTTAACAACTAAGTACATAAAATAAAATAAAACACATGAAAAATTAATTTAAAAAACTCGAAAAACTCCACTGCCTAAAAAAAGAAAACGAAAGAAATAAGTTAAAATTAATGACTTAATAAAAAATGTGATAAGTAATTTAAAAATGACGAATTTATTTATTTATTTGTCACTTAAAAATTACAGCATAACAGTCAAAGTCAAAGTCAAAGTCAAAATATCTTTATTCAATTTAGGCTATAACAAGCACTTATGAATGTCAAAAAAATCTACCACCGGTTCGGAAAAACCTCTGCTGAGAAGAATCCGGCAAGAAACTCAACGAGGTAAAAACCAATGCGCTGTAAAATTGAAAAAAAGACGTACAAAAATTCGAACTTTTAAGTGACCGAATAGATTCTAGATTTTCTTCACTGTTGTTTTTTTACTTTTCTTTAAAGCACGAGTTTTATTTTTATTTTTTTATTTTACAGTTACATTCTATGAACCCAGCCGTACTCCAGTGCCCTACATCTCAGATACTGACCTCTTGGAAGTCCCCCTTGAGCATGCTCCGTCCGATCTCATACGTGGGCACATCAGCGCGGGTCCCGAACCGCTGCAGACCGTAGTAGTTGACGAAGCCGCGGTCTCTGAGCAGCCGGCACGCCGCGTCCACTGACTCTGAGGGAGCCGTCACGTTGCGGAGGGCTATGCGGAAACTGGGGGAGACAGCCTGCTTTTAATAAAATTAGCTAAATGGGATTTATTGAAAAATAAAAAATAATACTAAGGGAACAAGTATTACGTAACGCAACTTGTCTTGTAAAGCGCTGGTGCGTTTTTTTTTTTTAATAAAGGGCTTCTCTCTGTTTGGACAATTCTGCCAGCGTCAAGGTTGAGAGCTAATACAAGATCTGAGTCGAGATTATTGTTATTGATATATTAAATGGCGCAGTGTTGTCAAATAACCGGTAGGGTTAGTTCGAAGTACCTACAACAACAAAAATTGTTAATTTTCTGTGGGTGTGGGAGTGGGTCATAATTACAAGGAATTAGTTTAAGGCACTTGTCTCACCGCCAGCGAGGAAACGATTGGCTATCGACTATTTTCTCGCTCAAGAAACGAACAAAAGATATAAGATGCTGTGTGAGTAAAAGAGACGCATATATTAATAGTTGATCGCTGGCTGTTCACACTGTCGGCGAGAACTCGCTCTTACATCTTTTGTCGCAGCGACAAGAGCTATAAAACTCGCTGAGCTATAGATACTCGCTCAGCGATGTCAGCTTGGCGGCCGCCCCGCACGAGCGAGTCGAGTGGAGCGAGTCGAGTGGAGCGAGTAATCGCCCGTCACACGCGAACACTCGCTTACAGCCGAGCGACAAAACTACACTCGCTTCTCGCTGCTCGCCCACTCGTTTCTAGTTACTCGCTCTACTCGCTTCTCGCTCATCGTCGGCGGTGGGACACGTGCCTAATGTTAAAATGGGAAATAAATCGTGTTACGACATCAACATAGTTAGAGTTTACAAAGGAAAGCGTGGTCCTAAAATTTGCTGGGCCCCCTCTCGGGCTCGATTCCAGTTCTGAGTATAAGTTTTTTTTTTATCTATGAGTGCAGTTTTTAGGGTTCCGTAGTCAAAGTTTCCCATACTGACCAATGTAAATGAGCCAGCCTGTATATATTTTTTAAATACACCTGTATAACGGCAGTGCTCACCGGTTGCCCTTCAGCATTCCCAGCTTCAAATGGTGCTGGTGGAAGCTGAAGTTTCCGACGTGTACGTCCCTGAGGTCTTTGGCGGCCGCCGCTATCCGTCTGGGGTCCATCTTGCGCACCGAGAACCATTGGGAGGTCTTCGCGCGACGGTCTTTGGTACCGGCGTAGCCCAGGAGAGATGGCTTGATGCTGGAAGAGAAAGAGTCAGTTGACAGTGAGATGAGATGTGAAGCCAGTGGGCATGTTTTCTTTAGAAAATAACTTCTGTTACACTTCTGTTTACACCTATTTTGGCAGCGGTGGCCTACTTTATTTATGATCTTGTCAAGTTTCTACATATATTAGTCTAAGATACTTGTACTTTTTTATGGAAATAAAGAATTGTTATTATTATATCTGCTCCAAAAAACACGATGTAAAAAGTTTGTCCAGAGCGAAGCTCGGATGCCCAGGTACTATTTAAATAAAAACCCCACACCTTTAATTGCAGTGACCATGTATTTAGTGAATTTGATACTTTTTGTGTTCAACTTTAATAACCTAACCAACAAAAAATTGGGTAACCCCCGACATTATAACTTCAAAGTTCAATATCTCAAAAACGGCTGAACCGATTTTGATAAAACATGTCTAAGAACCCTGCTTTCAAATAAAAAAACGCACTAAAATCGGTTCTCCCGTTTAAGAGCTATACCTAGTGCCATCCACGAAGACGCGTGATTTTGACAAAATAAGACATTAATGACATGGTAATAAAAACCACGGCACGCGTCATCGTGAATGACTACCTATACGGTGCCACAGACATACACTCAGATACGCATAGCGGTCAAACTTATAACACCCCTCTTCTTGCGTCGGGGGTTAAAAAAAGAATAACATTAATCGCTAAGAGTGAAACGTCAGAGCTAAACCAATACTGACTTCATCCGTAGACGCTCGGCGAGGCGGCTTGCCGCATCCATGGTGTCAACATTCTCTTTGTGCAGAATGAAGTGCACGTGCTCGCCGCCCCAGACCCACTTCACGCGGTTGTCGATGCGGACTGCAAGCAATAGAGACGCGTGCCATACAAATTTCGTCATAACCACAGATATAGATTACACTAGATGACCAGACCAGACGACCAAATGGCCTAGTGGTTAGAGAACCTGACTACGAAGCTTGAGGTCCCGGGATCGATTCCCGTGTCGGGGCAGACATTTGTATAAAAAATACGAATGTTCGTTCTCGGGTCTTGGGTGTTTAATATGTATTTAAGTATGTATCTATATCTATATAATTATATTTATCCGTTGCTTAGTACCCATAACACAAGCTTTGCTAAGCTTACTTTGGGACTAAGTCAATTGGTGTGAATTGTCTCGTGATATTTATTTATTTATTTATTTACTAGATTACGCAAATGCATCTACTTCGCGTGCCCGACCGAACCCCGACCAAATGTCGAGGTTGGCCCCATACAAAGACTGACTGCTAACTGACTAATCATGACTAGTGACTGATTTATGGCGGTGGAAGCATTCTACACTTCCACTGAACGTAGATATAGTTTAGATATAGTTAGTGTTTAGTATTGTAACTAAGGGACCCCATACATCCCTGTATTTTTATTATTATTATCTCTTTAATTGTATATATACTTTTTAAGTATTTTATTTGTAATTATATTATTTAAAAAAAAATGACTTTCTGCCAAGTTTCTTGCGGCGCATTCTTCTTGGCAATGATGGTCTTTCCGAAAGCGCTGGTAGTTTAAAAAATGACGTGTAAAAGTGCCCATTGCGGCCTATTTACTGAATAAATCATTTGAATTTGAATTTAGTGACTGACTCCACCCCCAGGCCCGAACCCCACGGCGCGGGCGGGCGGCGCATTTGAATCGATTTTGCGCGGACATCGGGGAATTCACATCGCTAATTCGCTCTTGAGACGTCACAATAGATATAAAAAGGTGACACGGTTGGTTTTCATACAGATTGAAGTGTTAGCGTTATCTAGTGTAATCTATATCTGTGGTCATAACCTACTTCAAAATAATCTATTACTAAATCAAAATTTAAACTCCCAGAATTTACCCGTGGTTACTTACGCATAACAATATATAATTCTTTGTATTGAAAAGTATGAGACTACCCCCAAACAGCCCCCTGTGCAGAGCATGCATGGAGGCAGAAGAGACAGCCACTCACATCCTTCTGGAATGCTCTGGTGTGGCGAACTACAGGGCACTACACCTCGGATCACCGGGGTCACTGCAGGAAGTCGCCGGCAACGTGAAGGGTCTGCTAGGCTTCCTCCAGGAGCTAGGCTGGCATGAATAGTGCCTACAGCCTAATCACGCAAAATAGGCGCACTTAGACGTCGAGTTGCGGAAAATAGCTCACTAATACCTATACCTATACCTAAGTATGAGACTATGTCCACTAACACGTTTCATAAGCAACCGCCAAGAGCGCCAAAAGCGGTCATGGTCTGTCGAACGTAGAGCTAGAGACTTTAATTTAAACTTAAACCATTAGTTTTAGCAGTTGAATAGAAATTTAGTCCATCCATTCATCCATCCATCCTAGCCTAGTTACGTCCCACTGCTGGGCACAGGCCTCCTCTCAGAATGAGAGAGCTTGGGCCGTAGTTCCCACGCGGGCCCAGTGCGGATTGGGAACTTCACACATACCATTGAATTACTTAACAGGTGTGTGCGGGTTTCCTCGCGATGTTTTCCTTCACCGTAAAGCTGATGGTAAATTTCAAATGTAGTTTGAGTAATTTTGCACATGAATTTCGAAAAACTCACAAGGTGCGGGCCGGGGTTTGCACCCAGGGACCTCTGCTTGAGAGGCGATAGATCAAACCACTAGGCCACCACGGCTTTTTAAGTAATTTAGCATAATTCCTGTGGGAATTCCCAAAACCATTGATTTCATTATGTTGCATAAAAAGCAACCGCGCCTCATGTATCTCATTATAGCAGTTGAAATTTTGGGATGAAAAGTAGCCTATGTGTTATTCCAGATGTTCAACTATCTACATACCAAATTACGACCAAATCCCTCAAACTATTTTATCATGAGGGCCTAACAAACATAATCTACTCACAATAGATAAAATAATCTACTAAAAAAAAAAGTCCCATTTTCACTAAAACCCCATCGTTAATTTACCTCCTTTACGGAACTTCACAAAACGCACCATCTTCTTATCATCCACATTGACAGTGCTGCCCACTATGCTGTCACCGAACGCTTTCTTCACAGCATCATGGATTTTAGTCCTCTGCTCTTTCGACATTCCATCTACGTTAACCTGAAATGTGTAATATTGACATGAAATGTGTGTTCATATACAAGCCCTCGGCTAGTGCCTGGGGTTTGCACAGGGTACACTTCCCATCCTTTAGTATTTGCGCTAGTGGATGAGTGTGCAAGCTGCAGTTTTTTCTGGCAGTTTGCAGTTTATCTGCATTATTAACATGCAAAATTACATCTATCTAGCTCTAGCAGTCTGAACTGAGCCAAGGATAGATAGACAAACCAAACATGACAAAGCTGTAAAGGTTCCTTGTAAGACTACAAAACTCAAATACGAACCGAGATTAAAATTATTTAATCAAGTTGAGTTTAATCAAGAGAATGTAGCCACCAAGTCATAGGGGGCGTTAAAGTAATAAGTATGTAATGCAATTGCAAATGAATGAAGAACGATTGACGAAAAAAGTGTATGAGGCGAGTGTGAATGAAAGTGTTGGAAGGGGTAGACCTAGGCAGACGTTTCGAGACCAAATCAGGGACGTCTTGAAAAAAAGGCCAGGTCGAGAGTACCCTAAACCGAAGAGCATGTATGAAGGGAATAATGAAAGTGGACGAAGCAAAACAAGTATGTAAGGATTGTATCAAGTGGAAAGAAGTGGTCTCTGCCTACCCCTACGGGAAAGAGGCATAATTATATGTATGTTTGACACCCCCCCCACCTTTCCTCCTAAATGTTACGTTCCACCAAAATGACCATTTCTATTAAATTTTTTAGCATTTCTTTAGCCATTTCCTGAATTAAGATGGCATTTTTTTGGCACTGTCACACTGGCAACTCAGGCTGAGAGCATTTATAAGCCAAGAACAACGAATGATGATGCAAATTTCCCACTTTTGAGAACAATTTAGATAGTATGTACTTGTTACGAAAAACCTGTGATGTAATGTGTTGTTTGAACTTTGAACACCCATCCAGCGCACCATCCCGCCCATGCAAGGCATCATAATGTTTTACAAGACCCCCCTCTCCCCAAATTCTGTTACATACAGAGGCATCTTTACCTATAGTTCAGGGAGTGCGTTACACACGGGCGCAGCGGTGTTAGGGGCGCCGGCCGCGGCACTTTCATTTTGACTGCGCTCTTCCTAGATGGCGCTAAAATAATAATTGCACACGGGCGCTACATGGGCTCAGGACGCCACTGTTACATAATACTTGAATCAAGAAATCAAAAATCTGGTAGGAAAAAGAAAAACGAGGCAGCTCACCAACAAGAGTAGGTACAACACTTAAATGATGATAACAATGAGAAAACAAATGTATAAACCTAATACCCACTTCCACCTTCTCATCTGAAGCCTCAGAAACGGCGAGCTTGTTGATCTGGTCCCACACCTCCATCGGCAGCAGCTCCACATTATACTTAGTGAGGAGCAGGTCCTCATCTTCTTCCACATCCTCTTCAACCGGAGGCTCTGGAGGCGTCTGCTCAGTCAATTTGGCTATTTCACCATTAAGGTTAATCTCGGACACTTGGAAGTCTGAATATCTGTAAATTTAAATTATTTATCATGATTCCAAGTGACTTGCATGCTTGTTATAAATATTATTATTATACTTACTTTAACTTTGTGGAAAAATTACTTGCATATGAAACTTGTCATGACAGGTTGAAAATATGTACTTACCTACGTATAAATTATATATAGTCACAAAAAGTGAAGCATTTGAAGAAAAAAAAGGAAAACAGAAAAAAAAACTTGATCAGTTAGTTATGTTTACCTGGACTTGATAACACCAAGGAATCCTTCATGATCGCTGATATATTCGGTAACTCCAATTTCATCCTCGGACAGCCTCTTTCCTGGAGAATCTCTAGGAGTTTTGTTCCAATGCTGGAATCCTCTCCCACCGTAATCGTTTCGGCGGCCGCCGCGAAAACCTCTATTACTTCCGTAATTCTGCCCCCCGTAATTCTTATTGACGCCTCCCCTAAAGCCTCGACCCCTACCTCCGAAACCCCCTCGTCCTGGACGACCCCATTGCTTCCTATCCCAATTTTTCTGAGCCCAATTGGCGCGACTACCGCTACTCATTTTATAACACGAGATAACCTGCAATTCCACGAGTTTTCACCTTTGGTATATTGTTTTAGTGGCTGAATTGAACTAAATCACTTTCCTTAAATTCTAAGTTAATACAGAGATTCTTATGTTAATCAAATCTTTTACTATTTATGCAAAAAAACATAGTTTAAGCTAAAAACGCCGATGAAAACACCATAAAAACACGCGACATGTACAAGTACAAGAAAATGTCAATTAAACGTCATCTATCTAATGACATCTAACCATTTTATAATTACGTCAAGTTTTTTTTTATTATGGCGTGGCATCTAGTCTTTCTAGCCTTAAGACCGATTGAATATCGTTTTTTAGAGTTCCGTCCGTAACCAAACTGGCTAAAACGGAGAAACGAACGAAACCCTCCCTTTTTTCATTGGGCGTCAAAAACATAATAAATAGAACATGAAATTTAAAAAGACGGGAGTACTTTCTTCATAACAAATTTAATTAATTTTGCACATAATCTACCTATAGCCTGGATATCATCAAACAAAAATCTTACTACTTTTTAAAACATTTTCCACCAGCTGCAGCTGTTGCCCGCGACTTATACTTTAGATGTGCTCATCCCGCGGTAACTATGCTATTTTACGGGTTAAATGGTATCCACGTGTAAATCCAGAATATAAGCTATCTGTGTGCCGAATTTCATTCAAATTCGTAGTCATTATCGCGTGACTGACTAACATCTGCCAAAACATTCTCATTTATAATATTAGGAATTTACGATTCTTTGCACTTGTCCTTGTATTGTAAATGGTAGAAAAAACTTAAATAAAACCATCGTACCCAGTCTTGTAAATGACGTGTAATTAAATACTGCAAACAAGAGATCTGATATATTTCCTTTACATTGCAACATACAACATGTCACTAAGATTGTATAAAAAAGGATCCACTGATTATAGTATCAAAATTTGTTCAAAAAGATTCGAGGTAAAACTGTTACTATGAACCAGATGGTACATTATAATAAGAAATCGATAAAAGATTGCAATAATAGACTAGTTTATAGCGGACATACATATATATGTCTAGAAAGTATAATAGCAAAGGAACATAGTTCTAGCCCTATTAATATTATATCACTGCCCAGGGCACAGAAAATACCATTACTAAATTAATAATAAAAATTAGGAATACTTTTCTCTATAAAATATGTGACTAATTCTAAATACAAAAGTAGTACGTCAAAAAATAATGTGTACACAAGTTTTCACAAAATAAATGCAGCGTCGGAATAACATAGCAACTTAATGATATAATTGTTTAGCTAGATATGATAATTATGTTAAACACTTATACATTTCTGATAATCACTCTTTAAATAAGATTCTATTAATTTTAATTCTATTAATAACAAAGGCTGCATGACAATATGTCTAACTTCTATACGAGTTGAATTAGATGAGAAAAATTGCTTTACCATCATATGTCTGTTGTAATGGTGCCATGTCTACATTAGTACAGCTATACTCAACTTACTTATTGGTCTCGTAACTAAGGTACAGTTCAACATCAAACATATAGTAGCCACAAAAATGGTCAAAATATATGGTGTGCCGAAATATTTGAACACTTGGCTGCTGCGATATATTTGATACTGACTGTACAACAGGCCGCAGCACGTATATGTATTAGCTTCTAGACAAAATTCAATCTGTATGTACAATGTGTCCAAAAATTTATTCGAAATATTTCAGTAGAAGATTGAGTTCGTTTCAACAGAACAACCTAAGTTTTTTATGGTATTTTTGAATCAAAATGCAGTCACGCCTTAACCGCCATTCATTACATGGATCAGAACAGGGTTGTTCAGTCAAAGTTTCCCAGCCCACTGAAATAATTCAATTTAATTTAATGTCACAGTATACAATAACACCTTGTTCTCAGTATAGTCGAACCATTTGATTCCTGACCCACCATAGAACGTTCTCACAGTAAGTGTCATAACAAATTCCCTTGTCAAGCAATGCTATGTCGCTAGGACTTTTTCTACGAAAAAGTTCCACATTGGGTCCCGATTCAATTCGTTCGAGTGTACATAACCATCTTACATAACCAGCACTGGAAAGGGCAGAAATTTCCTACTTCAAAGAAATTTCGATAATGTAATTGGTCACTTTAGCTTCCTCAAAATTAAGCACAACGACGAGCGAAGCTAGGGCGTAAAGGGACTACGCTCGCGCGGGTGCACGGTGCGTACCGGGCGCGGGTGCAGGTAAAATTCGTCATACTATTTTCTAAGAGGTGTCTGCCCGCTCCGTGCAAACCGCGTCAAGTTGGGAAATATTTTGTACGGGGAACAAGGTATAATAAACATTGCTAGAAGGGTCGCATATAGCTTAGCGAGCCATAGCCTGCCATAGGTTACGTAGAGCTGGTATAGCATGAATTTTTTGAGGTGTCCCGATCTCGTTAACAGCCCACCTTTTAAACAAAGCCGTTTTATTCTATTGTGCCCTCAAGTGCATAAGTTTACAATGAACGGATATATAAGATAAAATAGCTCACTGAAATAACAAATTTATTATTTACAGTAGTGTTAAGTTTAAATAAAACTTTGTTGGCAGATACTTTTTTAAATTGAATGCGTCGTTCGTTTACAAGCAGCCCCATTCATTCAGTTTTAAAAAGTATTATCTGCGAACGAGTATTTTTTTTAAAATTCACTTTCTGCTCTAGTCAATAAAGTCGTAATTTCAATGAACTATTTTATTTTATATTTCCGTTAATTTTAAACTGAGGATTGTGCGGTTGAGGACACAATAGAATGTAATGGCTTTTGTTCGAAAGGTGGCCTGTTAACGAGATCGGGACACCTCAAAAAATTCATATTATACATTAGTTCATACATTCCCAGTTGTCTTCACGCCTTTCTTCTCACTGCCAACTACTTCCCACTGTTCACATGTGGACAAGTGGAAAACAAACGGGAACTACTGGGAATACGGTCAGTGCAGATTATTGTGGTTTATTTTCCACTTGTCCACGACGTAAAGATTAGGTGAAAAATTGCCAGTAGTTCACAAAGAGAACTTAAAACGAATAAATGGTTATGAATATGAATATGAGAAAAAGGGTTAAGGACAACTGGAAATAATGTAGCTCAGAGCTCAACAAACTACTCCGTGACAGATATATCAGTATTGTAAAATAGAACATCTATATTATTTTAATTAATAAAATATTATACTATGTGATAAGAACATAAGATTGCACATAAAAAATAAGACTGGTTCACATTTTACTGACTAAACAACCATATAAAATCTACACTATATTAAATACATGTGATACCGGCGATTCAAGATACAAATGTTATAAAAGTTTAACAAAGAGTCATATTTTACATTTGGGTTCTAAAACACGTGCAGAATTCACTGATTCTGAATACAAAACTGTAGGAAAACTTTATAAATTGAACTCCTAAAGCGGACGTTGTAAATGCCCTTCCAAAGTCGAACGATTGCAGTTCGTCTAAAGTTTTACACAAGTTTCATCACAGAATCAATTTGCTGCGATGTGGGTTAAAAGCGTTTGGCAGTATTGGATAGGCTTCATATTCAGGATTTAGAAACAGGAATTTCGAGATCATGCTTAGCTATGATCGAACTAAACTAAAAATGGAAACTTATCATTTACCTCTCTCTTTCTTTTATACAAAAGTCAATAATAAAAGAAAGGATAAAAGTCGATGCCAGAATTTCAATTTGCGGTTATTAAAGGAACCGTTAACATTAAGTATTTAGAATAACGCATGAGCATTTTGCCGTTATTAAATATTCAAAAACTTGGCAACAATGAAAAACGTAGCATACAAAATCACTACATACCATACAACTCGCATAAGAACAGTTACTTTTTTCGGGGATGCATTCAATGGAGTAAGCCACAGAGCGTCTATCGCGTAACGTTATTTTTCACTTCGTCTCTACTCTCAAAGTAAAATCTTCGTCTAATTTTGAATTAGGCGCCAGCACCCACAAACGTTTTTTTGTTTTGTTAATGGCATAGACTTGCAACTTGGTACGGACATGTAGTTTGGATGACAGTGCAATTATTACTGAACGTATAGAATGCGAATACGTTAGTACTGATCTGATATGCAAAATAGATCTTACACACCTAAAACACAACGGTTCTTCAAAGACACTCCTCAGTGGCATTTTGGCAGATTCTTTCCATTGTAAAAAACCCGCCAGACATTATAAGTCACCATGAGATTCCATAGGGTCCTTGCTACTGTAATTTATCCCTTGCCTCAAAATAAAACACTGAAATGTACTCGATATTTCGATATAAAGCAATACTAGATTACGTCCGTCCTTATCCTGTAGTCATTTAGAAAAATCCATCCTAAATACTCGCCAAAATTATAAAATGAAGCCCTGTGCGAAAAAAAAGCTCAGTCCCAATATTTTGGGTTTAGGCTATTTAGGATTTAGGTAGGTATATTGTCGGAAAAGTTCATAATCGGAATTTCAACAGGTCAAATATTTATGACACAAAAAAAAACAGTTCATGATACAGATCGACAAAATAATCGAAAAGACTTATTTATCCTCAGTAAACTAGTACGAAATTCTATCCGGTACCTATTAACTATTAAAACAAAGAAAAATCTTGTTTTAGTGAAGTTTTACATCATCCTTATTTTGTACTTTTCCTACAGGGCCAATTATTTATTTCATCCTGTACGTAAACAGATACATTTTAATGTTTTATTGCGAGACAAGGCGACGCTGGGCCCATATAAAGACGAGGGTGTATTCATAACTTAACATTATTTCCGGCCTGCACACTCCAAGCTTCAAACCCAAAACAGTTTTGATTTGCAAGAAAACTTAAATAATTTGCTGATAATATCTACTCTGCTGATGTTTTACACCAATTAGCTGGCAAATTATCTAAATTACTTACCATCCCTACATTTCCGCAGATCAATATGAGGTTTTAATTGTTCATTACATTCATTTAAAATACTTTGGGGAGATTTTGTGCAACAAGTTGATTAAGAAAAAAGTAGTTTTTAAAACATTTTACTGACGAGATTTGATGAAGCTATCTAAAACTACAGCCCACGGCGCGTAAATGTAGTGGTGACGGTTAATTTCTGCGCATGCGACAACTCAGCTTACACCGCGCATATCTCGTCCCCCACTTCTACACTCGGTCACCGCTACACATACGTGCCGCGAGCTGTATCCTCTTCAAATCAAATCATTTTAAATTGATGACTTAACAAGCTGTTTGCCGCGTAGGTACTAAGTCAGCATCGGAAGGAAACCTTTACATTATCGTCAGTACATTGTGTTAAAAACTTTGCCACCAACAAATCAGACTTGCCCACAGAACTAATAAGAAGTGTAATAATTAAAATAACATTTTATTACAAGTTTTACCCCCTGTTTTACCATCCATTGATTAAATTTATTTGACGTATAAATGTGATGCCGTCTCTGCTTATATTGTTCGGATAGACGGGGACGGCATCACACTTATCCGTCAAATAAAACTAATCAATGGATGGTGAAACAGCCCGTTAATGTTGGATAATAACCGTTTATTCAATAATTTCCAGCCCAGCTTTTTAATTAAAGATTTAGAAGTTTAGATATGCCTTCGCAGCAAGGTACTGAGGAAGTATTGTCATGTCTTTCTGTCTTACGATAATTGCCTACACTACTTTTTCTGTCATGATTCCAAATAAGTGATCTCACTCATTTAGGGCGTATCAATACTTCAAGTCTTTGTTTTTGGTCGCCTCGCTCTTTTGGCTTCATATGACATTTTTATTTTTAATTCACTTATTACTAGTTCTGTGGATTTGACTAATTATTTCATCCAATATAATAAAATCACACAACACACGATCTTTGACATACGCGGTACAAATTGTAAAAGCGCTAAGTTATGAGCTTAATGAGCTGAGAGCACTTGGATTATTATCACAAATTTTGTTATCAGTCGTGCGCAGAACTAGTTTCTGCATTGAGTCTATTATCATCTTGGAGTCGTCACTTCTTACTTCCTTAGTATCCGGAGCGGTCGCTTCCTCGTCAGTTTTATTGTCAAAAACGGGGAAGAAGTCGTAATGCCCTTTCCCGTTTACTTTAGACTTGTCTTCTTTATTATTCTTCGCGTCTTCCCCACACTTTAAAGTGGATATGTTTCTTTTGGAGAACTCGTCCCAGCCTTCGGGTGTTTTCCCGTGGACCGTGTTCCAGTCTTTCCGGAATGATGTTGATGGTTTGGTTTCGTTGGAGGATAGTTTTTGTTGTATGTCATTGATTTGGTTGTGGTTTTCTCGTGTGGAAACTATTTGCCCGTAGACGGGTGTGCAGTAGGTTGTATTGTCGGTTGAGTTGAGGTGGTTCTGGTTGATTTGGCAGTTGTTCATCCCGGAGTCGAACTCGGACTTCTGTCCAGCGTTTAGGAGGATCTGTTTGGACGACTTAACGGGCTTCTTGTCGCGCTTATCCTCTTCAGGTGGCTCTTCGCCGCCTATACCGTCGATGTCATAGACCTGGAATTTTGGACAATTTACTAGAATAATTCAACTTATGAAATTACATGTGAAAGAGCTCAAAAAAAATATAGATATATACAGACAATGCCTAATGAAGAAAAGGAAGAAATCGTAGTAATTTTTCGAAAAAAATCTGTATCCTTGTATCTGTAATCCTTTTGGGGCGTTCTGTCCGTTTCCTTCCCAAAACATCTGTTCCCGTCACTACAATAAAGATGAAATCAGGATTTCCTTACGGATGTCGTAAGAAACGGATCTTTTGGACATACGGGTGGTGTCATGAGAAACGGACCTTTTAAATATGCGGAATGCTATGAAAAATTGTTCTGTTGGGCATACAGGTTTCATGAGTGGGATATTTTGGCATGCGGATGCTATGAGAACCGAGTGTTCTGACATACTAATGCTATGAGAAACGGGTCTTTTGGGCTGTGGTGATTTAAGGAAACAGTTATTTTCAAATGGATAATCATTATAATAATAATAGGCGGCCTTATAATATGATATTAATAATTTTAATAATAATATCAAAAAAATATATATATATACATATAGTAATAACAATTATAATCCTAGTAATTCTAATAATAACAAGTATAACAGATAGGTATCGGAAATTAGGCCTCGCCTTACATCAATGAATTATTTAAAAATAAAAAGATAAGTGAATTAAATAACAGCAAAAATAATAATCTTGGTGAAATTAACAAAATACTCCTTTCATGACTTCTTCCAATCCCAAAACGAGCAAAATAAATAATAATTTGTAATAATAGTTTAAACTACTCACAAGTAACCGATAATTTAAAGATTATAAAGAATAACAATATAAAGATTGGTTTAACTGGCCTCCAGTTAGCAAGTTATTTGAGTTATTTAGTTAAAAACTTGTGTTGCTCTTGTCGTTACCACCTACCCGCTTTAGTTCATAGATTTTTGTTCACCATGTTTGTGTGGTACCCTCTCTTACCTAGATTTAAGTTTAAATTAATATTGTTTTTCTCTATAAGTGATTTTTTGTAAATCTTTTGAGAAAATAAATATCTTAAACCATATGTTTTGGGAAACTGACAGAAAGGTCCGAAACCGTATCTGTATCTTTCGAAAACGCGTTTCTCTATGTGTACACACGCTAATATTTCTTTGTTTGCCTCATTTTGAATTTCAAGCCATTATATGTATATAACCAATATTTTGAAGGAAGCTTAAATGATTGAAACCCGTTTGTTAACAGGGCATTGCCAAACTTTTATTTATAAAATAGATAAACAAATAATGCATTTACCTTATACATAACATCCTGACTCATACCCTTCTCTCGCTCCCGTTTGTTCTGGACAGCAAGCCACACATCCTTCAGCTCGCCAGCCAAGTCTCGGTCCTTCAGGATGGCAGGGTTCCTCGCCAGTACCAGACCAGGATTCATTGCTTCCACAAAGTCACAGAGGAGACTGACCAGAGCCTCCCTATCCTGAAGTGAACACAATCTTTTATGTAGGGCAGTTTGTAAAAGGGGGTCCCTAGCTAGATAGTCAGAGTTGCTTGACAAGTACTATAGTCAAGTCAAGTAATTTTGATCGTTTAGTACATTGGTTTAGAATCAGGGGTATTTTTACTCTTGTGGGCGTAACAAACACTGTTATTGAGAGACCGTAATTGTCCAACACACTCTGTATTACTCTCACTTTCACGACTGTTGTCTGTCAACAGAGGTTAGAAAAAGACACTGAAAGCGATTGCAAGCATCCATAAGCGACGATTGCTAGCATCCGCAATCCGCATGAGGGTAGACAAAATGGCCTCGGGTTTAAAAAGCTTGCTTACGCTAGGATTGGCAGCATTCTTTCCGTTGGCCTTCAAGATGTCCGGGTTAACCATAACTGCGAACACTAGGAGCGGCGGCCGCGTGCTGTTGGGGCCGCAGCCCTGGGGCACCTGGACAACAAGAGGCTGATGAATTAAAAATCTAAAAACACTTCTTCTAAGCTACTACACTCTTAACAGAGTGGCCATGACAATCGCTTTAGCAAACTTTTGTAACAACTTAATTGGAAAAATAGTGTGGTGCATTCCCTTGCCTTCCACAATCCAAAGCTGTAGCCCATATTTGGTAATAAAGAGTGTTGTTGCCTACTCTTACATCAGAGGCTGTATCGCAATCTTTCTCATTTGATTGTGATTGTGAGCATCAGAAACATTAGGCAATACCTCAGGTCCCTGAGTTGCCTTTTACAACACTTACTATTAGAGATGGGTCCATCCTATTCTCAAACAGGGAATGGCATGGGTATCTAAAAATATGCTTCAATGGTAAACCGGTGGTAGATTTTTTTTGACATTCATAAGTGCTTGTTGTAGCCTAAATTGAATAAAGATATTTTGACTTTGACTTTGACTTTGAAACCAAATAGCAAACTTGCCTGGATGCTCCATCCTCAAACCCAGGATACCATTCTTGTTCAAAGAACATTTAAGACCATTCTAACAAGCAAGAAACACAGCTTGGTTACTTCGTTCTCCCTCATTAAACCCTGATTACCATTCTTAGTCAAAGTATACCCTAAGACGATTCCGACTAGCCTAAACATGGCTAGGTTATGTTGTTCTGTCTTGGAGTTCCAGTGCCTAGCTTCCAGCTCCATCATCAGATCAGCTTGATGGTATCATATTATGGTAATGTCATCAGAACTACGCATAATTACAAAGATTTGTGTTAAAACCACAATAAGACGTGGTTAAAATAATTATTTTGAGCGGTAGGTATAAAACACTAAAAAAATGTGGTGAAAACCTGGCAATGTTATAGAAGAAAATATAAATAATTACATTTCTAATCCACTTAATATTAGTTCTGTGAGAGAAACACAAACATTTGGATTAGGATTGTTGTCATGTTAAATGACAGCTTCGAGTCTTATTTGGTGTGCTAAGTATTAAATATCCTAGGCTATGGAACACTATAATTCCATAAAACCTATAGTTTGATTGCTGTAAAACATATGTCTACCTTGCTTGTCTGCTTTACTATCTTGTGGCTGTCACTTTGTGTTTGAACCTTTATAGTTATAAACTAGCTTATGCCTGCGTCTTCACCCATATGGAATTTGGTTATCCAGTGTTCCCTCGGGAACTGTGCATTTTTCAGGATAAAAAGTAGCCTATGTCACTCTCTGGCCCATTAACTATATCTATCTCTATCTTGAAGTGAAGATGTGTATGGGTGGTGGTGATCTCTTACCATCAGGAAACCCACATGCTCGTTTTCCATCCAGTCAAATAAAAAAAAAAGGAAAATCGTCACAAAACTGACATTTGCATTTATAATATTAGTATGGATTAATAATAAATAAATATCATGGGACACTTGACACCAATTGACCTAGTCCCAAACTAAGCAAAGCTTGTACTATGGATACTAGGCAACGGATAAACATACTTAAACAGATAAATACATTCTTAAATACATATTAAACATCCAAGACCAGAGAACAAACATTTGTATTATTCATACATATATCTGCCCCGGCCGGGAATCGAACCCGGGACCTCAAGCTTCATAGTCAGGTTCTCTAACCACTTGGCCATCCAGACATCATGTCTGAAGGCACAACGTGACAAGGTACTAAAGTGTAGATATCTTTGATGGCGGCTGAACACACTATTGTAGTCAATGAGGGCTATCGTTTTTTGTCTCACTAGATGGCACTGTTGCGTGAGGTTTTTAAGTGTGACTTTCAAAGTGTTATTACGTGCGTGAAAAAATGTTAGATTAAAATCATATTTAGTACAACTAAAACCGTACCATAATAAATATCGAGCATGCCACACTAGTCCCTGTTTTGTTCGGCTTGGAGACAACGTTTCCGAAAGACAAAACTTTCTCAAACACAGACATTCATTGCCCTGAACGCAAATTTGCCATAATTATTTCAGATATTGCAAAATATTCACAAAATATTCTAATTATAATAAACCCGCGTAGCTCGGCCAAAAACTATGAGATTTGACATTTCGGAGACCTCACGCTACACTAGCGCCTCTAGCGGCGAATTCATTCGCGATAGCCCTCATTGCCAATAAGATCAAATAAAGGACAAGCAGCAAAAACATCAATAAACGATAAGCTATTAGGTCTCCTATTGATACTGCTTACACCAGAAATCAATAATTATCTGCATAGACACATTTCATAATAACAAAAGGTATTTTCCGAACTTGACCGACTAACCCACAAAACTAATGAAAATGTAGAACAAAGTTTATTCTACCAACCTGCATACCCCCATAGAGAGGGATAGGGTCTGAATACTGCTTCGGATTCGCAATTTTCTGCCATCCTAAGACATTGATGAACAATTTCTCCGAAGTCTCACGTAGCGTGTCTTGAATGCACATATGCGGTTGAGGTGGATTTTTAAACTGCCTGAACGCTCTCGAGCCACGTACATACTGAATTGGCACAGTTCGTTCTGGTGAGTTTTGATTTTCCATAGCAATAATACAAGTTCATGAAGGCGTCATGTATAAATCACTTCTAAAAATCGTACATAATATATCGAATGACATTTAAATTCTAGTAACGAGTTTACAAGCCCCTGCCTTTTCCTTGGCAAACTGTCATCTGAAGTTTATTGAACTCTTCCGGTCACCGAAACGTGTTGTGCTTCCATTACACCGGCCACACTTTATCACTCACTAGCTCTCCTAGTTAATAGGACTTTTGTTTATCTAATTAAAAGCTTTTATATACAATGCTGCTTCAGTTCTAAAATTAAGATAAATTATTTCGATTCCACAAACGAAAGAAGACAGACAAGACAAGACGGAGAAAATACTTTTTTTTCCGTCGGAGGTTTGTAGTGATGTACCTATAGGTGAAAAGTTAAATGCCGGTTTTATAGAAAACCGGTTATATGTAAAATTACTTTGTAATTTATTCTAATTTTGAAAAAGAAAAACGGAATGCTATAAAATATGTTGTATTTTTTTCACTTATTACTCATTTCAAAACATATTATTCGACGGTGATTAAAATGCTCAAATAATTTGGCTTTGGTTGCAAGCACGTTGCAAGTATAGTGAGAGAAACTGCTTTATGGGAAGTCAAAGTGACATTAATAACATAAAGTAAAGTTTCCACCCTGTTACGCTGTTCTGATGACTGTATTTTCACGGCATAATATAAAAATAAAATAAATCACATTCCTTTTTTTTTTTTACATCACTCAGAATAAACTGCTAACGATAACTAAAAAAGGAAGTCTGAATTCATAGATGCAAAAAACACATTTGCAGTAAAAAAACAAACCCTCTACTTCAACAGACAGCATTTATTTATTTCCACTACAATTACTCTTTATTGCACACATTGCACACCACAAAATTGTTAGCAGTACAGAAAACAGAGGTGCACTACGTATGTATGTGAATGTTTACTGCATATCTACTTTATTTTCTAAGTAAAGTATAATAGCTGTAGGCGCCTTTCAAAATCTGAAAAGAAAAATAAGTAACATGACGATTTGAAAAACCAAATTTGTTTTACTATCATTTATCAAACTATATTTTTAATTTTAACACGTTACATTTTATATGATTTCTCACACTACAGTGTAGCCCAGCGGTCGGCTACCTTTTGGCAGACAAGGGCCACGTCATGGCAAATTGAGATAAAGATGGGCCGCACTCCTTGATAATTTTGCTAATACGTATAAATGATATAAAAAATAAACAATATTTTATCACAATTTTAATGTTTATTTGGGCCAAAACGTTTAACGAGAACTCCAAAATAGAAGAAATGCTCTCATATTTATTTATATAAGTAGGTATATAACAATGTTATTTATAAAACGGTTACGGGCCACAAGGCCGCAAAGTTGCCCACCGCTGGTATAGACACTTGAAAGGTGCTTATAAATTTACAGCCTAATGTTTTCGTTAAAGCAATATTAGGTACTTCAGTGTAATACTAACAATGTATTTCCTAGACGACAGGCGTCTTAGAATTTTAAATTAAACATGTACTTAATAATAATGTTTGCATGACAAAAAGTATAAAGTGAAGCGACTCTGCAATCTGCATTTATTTATTCAAACCGAAACATAACTTGTTTTTCTTTGGTCACTGTTTAACACGCTAATGCATTGTTTCACAAAAACTTTATTAAATTAATTTTGTTTGGAGTTTGTAAGTTTGTATGTTTGTCCGTCTTTCACGTCTAAATGGAGCGACGGATCGACGAGATTTTTAGTATAGAGATAGTTTATGGGCCCGAGAGAGACACACATGCTACTTTTTATCTCGGAAAAATGCACAGTTCCCGAGGAATCAGCGCGCGATAACCGAATACCACGCGGGAAAAGCCGCGGGAAAAGCTAGTAAGTACATTAACGCTCCACCCTACTGTGCACTGCAGTGACACTTTTATAGGCCAAGATGATGATAATGATGTTATGAAAATAATCTCAAAAACACAGAGCAAATGATAAATTGTGTTTAAGACAAATAGAGACCCTTAATATTGTATGTATACTAACAATTTTATTATGGACCTCGTAGTTGTCCAAAATAACAATATTTATTATCATTATTATTAATAATTTTGATAATTAACAATAAAATAAAGAATTCTTGTATGTGCAGCAGAGGGCCTACTCCGAAATTGGAACATCGAAGTTCATATCGTACCATCCCTCTCATTCTCGTATTAAATAGTATAAGCGTCAGAGGAACGGAACGACACGAACTTCGATTTTCGAATTTTGTAGTAGCCCCGCAGCACTCATGGCAGAGTCATCGTGGTTTAGGTATTGATAGTGAAATTTCATGAAAACTAGGGTTTATATTTGGGAATAGTGAACGATGATATGCACTCTTACATCCCTCTTATTCGTACTGTTACTACACTGAAAAGAAAGACATGGGCCCGTCTTAAGGTGAATTTCCCCCGGCGAGGCGAGAGAACACGAGGCGAGACGAGAATTCAAATTTGTATGGCGGCGTCCGCAGCGGCCCGCCGTGGCTCATGGCGGGCGCGCGAGAATGCAATAAGTACAAATTTCAATTCTCGTCTTGCCTCGTCTCGTCTCGTCTCGCTAGTGGAAAATCACCCTTATTCGAATACCAGGCACAGTACGTCAAAAATAATCAATTGGTACTTAACAATATTATAAATTATTACATTTAAAACACAATTACCGATACAAATGTGGATAGCGTAAGATTAGTGAACGGGCCTGCAGTGTAGATGTGCATAATCTGAAGCTGACCCTGCAGTAACAGCACGCTCTTACTCTGTTGAAGGCCGGCGGTCCACCAATTGCTCTCATAAGGCCCCATCATCACGTTGAAGTTCTAAAAGCATAGGTATTTATCGATGAAAAAAGGAGTTAACTACAGCCCTTAGATACCCGTAAAACCAGAGGTTCTATGTCCAGTTTTGTTCCTGTGTCACGAATCTATACCCATAAAACAGTACCGTGACTGACTGACTGACTGACAAACAACGCACAGCCTAAAGTGGTGGAGCTAGAGTCTTGAAATTTGGCATACATATACCTCGAGTGTTGTAGAGGTGCACTAAGGAAGGATTTTTGGAAATTCCCACGGAATAGGGAAATATCTAAACTTTTTTTCGTTTCTTTGTTTGTAGTCGAATCTCTGAAACTATTGAGCCGATTTTAAAAATTCTTTCACCGTTAGTAAGCTACACTATCTTTGATTGACATAAGTACGTTACTTTTTATCCGTGATAATGCAAAATTCCTTCGGGATAGAAATAAATTAATTCAATTTCGGAGCTGATTGGAAAAATTCTTACATATTATGTGATATGACTATCCCCAAATGAAAAAGGCTACTTTTTTTTGGGAAATTACAAAATCCCCATGGGATAGAAAAAAACTGAATTCAACTTCGGGTCTGATTTTAAAAGTTCTTTCACCAAAAGTGCTACGCTACAGTATTCTTGATTAACATAGGATACTTTGTCCGGGAAAAATAAGTAAATTCAACTTTGGTACTGCTTTTAAAAATTCTTTCATATGATATTATATAACTTTCCTCGATTGACATAGGACACTTTCCCATGGGATAGAAAAAACTAAATTCAACTTCAGAGCTGATTTTAAAAAATTCTTCTACTAACATAAAGCTACACTATTGCTAATTGGTATAGATTACTCTTCTTTGGGAAAATGCAAAATTCCCGCAGGATAGAAGTAAGACAATCCAAATTCGGAGTTGAATTTAAAAATTCGACTCGGATCTCGGACTTGCGCATCAAGGGTGCCTTCTAAGCTCATAAGCAAAATGTACGAAATGTGGGGTCATTTTAGATGTCTTATTGACATAGACGGTCAGTCATGAAAAATTATGATTTTTAGATTTTTCTTATTTATTGTGCTAGGTATAAGAGTTACCTTTATGCAAAATTCCAATTTTCTATGATAGCTGGTAGTACCCTATAACTTTTTCTGTTAAGGCAATTTGTATGGAAACACCTTTTTAATGGCTGTAGCTTTTGATTGCTTTGACTTAGAAGTTTGATTTTTTCACAGCTTTTAGGGACTAATGAGAGATAAAGGGTTTTGATAGAGAGATGGACAGACGAAGTAAGGTTTAAGGTTTCCACTTTTTCCTTTTGAGGTAGGTACGGAACCCTAAAAAAAATTTGTTCCGGCGCTTTTCAAATTTCGACCAATACTTGAAAATATGGGGATGAAAGTTCGTAAGGAATTCCAAACAAATTTACTATAAGTATATTTATCGGAAAGATGTGTAGTTAGCTATGTTTAGTAAAAATGCCGTCTTAATTATAATCCTACCCTCCTAACTAACAATAC
Organism: Choristoneura fumiferana; assembly: GCF_025370935.1. Classification (NCBI taxonomy): domain Eukaryota; kingdom Metazoa; phylum Arthropoda; class Insecta; order Lepidoptera; family Tortricidae; genus Choristoneura; species Choristoneura fumiferana. The sequence continues at coordinate 862,552 of NC_133483.1, forward strand.
AGGACGTAAGATGTCAAGAGTTCACTATGAAGAATTAGTCCTTTTGTGGTGGCAGGATAGAATACACGTCGTATTTCTAAAATGTGGCTACCTACCCGCAAATTATGTGTGTTTTATCAAAGAATGGAAGAACAAAAAAAATAGTTTATATTTATAGCAATGTATTAAAATAGGATATTTTCAGTAAACCGTAGAAGTTCCTATGTGCTATTATTGGCAAAATAGGTACCCTAAATAAATTAAATACTTTCCAAAGCTACTGTTCCACGTGGACAAAGTCGCGGGCAAAAGCTGGTACGTTATATTTCAAATTAAAATTAAAAAAATCTTTATTGCCACCAAATAAATTATGAATTTAGCGGGCAATTATCCGCGCGAAATTGGTATTTTGTTAATGATTTATTTTAATTATACCAGTAAGACAATGTTTATGATTTACTACTATTATTGTTGTCACTACCGACAAAGGAAAAAACTTACGAAACATGTAGATTTCTTACGCAGATAATATTTAAAACCCCTGTAAAAATTTTGTTTCAAAGGCGAAGTATCATATTATGACAGACTGATGGACAATTAGTTAAATCTTAGTGACAGATAGGGCACCGTTGGCACCCATTAGAAAAAAAACAACCAGTAAACGAATGAAGCCCTATTCAGACCTGCAAGAAATCATGCAAGTTGCAATAAATTGCAGTGCTCGATTGACCACTATTATACTCGTTGGCTTTATGGCCTCGCAATGTAATGCAACTTGCACGGTTTTTCCTACCGGTCTAAACCGGGCTAAGCACGATTTTTTTCTCACCTTTTGAATAACGTCGTTGCTGTGCCAACAAAACATGAAAAGTTGAGCTATACTGAAAATTAAATATTCTGCCATCAACAGCTTCTGCGCTTTACTTGTTGCGGACTGCAAAAAGAATCAATTTTAATTACTATACTACTCTATCAAATGACCAATCACATTGTTATCAGTTATGATCACTGATAAAACAAACATAATTTACTAACGGTTAGTTGAAAAGCACTGGCGCATATCATCAGGGAGCACATCACCATGTAAACAAACATAACAGGTGAGAGAACAGAGTTGAACAATCTTGAATGCCTGAAACAAAAACAGTTATAAATTGGTTTAAACTTCACAAATTTAGGGGCGTCACTTTAATTATTGTTGTGTAGGTAAACTGCGCTCAATCAAACGAACAAGGCTTGCATAGTAGAGCGAAATAGGATGGGAAAATATCGATAAGTTTTTGGCTTACACTTCGTGGCTGCGATATATTTTTGGTCGATTGTTGTTTATGTTAGACAGAGAAAATACCCTTGTACATAGACTATTAAAAAAAACCTTATATCCGCACGTTATATAAGTAGGTAGTATAACAAGAAAAATATAGATACTGAGGTAGCATAATAAGTATCTAAAGTACATAATTTATTTTTAAAGCATCAGATCCAATTATTTTCATTCTTGATATAGAAGTAGGTCTATGTGTAGTTGTTTTTAAGTCGTCACAATCAGCCACTGAATTTATGAGAAATATGTTAAGAACATATAGTACTGATTTTTATGTTTTAGATAGATAGTTCTAGATTTTTTTTTAAGAAATGGGGCAATGAACACGTTTCATCATTATTTAAAATATATATATTACAATAATCGAGATTACATTGCACCAGCCCATCATCCCAGCCTGATTACGCCCCACTCCCACTGCTAAGCACAGGCCTCTCGTCAAAATGAGAAAGCTCAGTGGTTATAATATTAATAAAAAGAAGAAAGAACCAAACAAATTAAAAAAAGATTTAAGCAAACGTACATGTTAAGTAATTTTACTAAGGTGCGTTTGCTGTTTTACTTCTGTTAAATAACATATTCAAGTACATACATTAGACAATCTACAACGTTCATAAGCTTCTGCTGAACTAAGTGTTCTCACTCACACAGCTCAGCCTAAAACTCTTCTATACTTTAAAAAACGTTTTTTTTTTAATTAGTTTCTGAATTGAGCCCTTGTTTGCTAACTCTAGCATCGTCATTATTATCATCTTAGTTCTTTATTTTCCCGTCTACCACTTTGACACCGAGACAAAGACTCTAAACGCTCAGTGGTGCAAAAACCGGCGTTGGTAGTGGTTTACCGTTGAATTTGGTTGGTCAACTTCAAAGCTAACTCCGTAGGTACAATGCCTGCGATTAAAAAGGTAAAGCTTTTAATTTCTTCTGCACGTTGCGATGTTTTCTTGGATGAGTTTCATTTGAGAAATTACAGCCCGTATTGGAGCGATGTCGTTTACTTTATGCTTGAGTTGACGAGGGCACCTGCCTTGCTTCCAGAACACCAAATATGCAATAGCTACCTAATAGTGCTGATCATATAAAGAAATTTGTCTTTTTTCCATTTCTCGACTCTTCGATCGTATTCCAATGAAACTTAAATGCGTAACAAAAATCGGAGGAGGAAAAAAAAATCGGAATAAAGCAATGAGTGTCAGTAATTTTTACTACGAAATGCAAGACAAAAGGTTTTTTTAATAAGAGTAAGCATATACGAGCATAGTGGAACTAAACGACATCTTATTTTCTCGTCAATTAAAAGTCAAATAATTTCTCTTACATAATATTTGTAAAATTTTCTTTATGTTCTTTAAATAAATGCCAGGTTTATGTTGATTATTAGAGGAGTACTCCTTCAATTAAGTAGCCTATTTAATTAAGTATATAAAAACTGTTATTTAGAATTAGGTAATACAATGTGTCTATGCGTTCACTGGTAGATAAATATTTATTAAAAATGCACAAGTTTTTTTATAACAATGTTTTCGTTAAATTAACTAACATCGTCATCTAATTTGAATGAACACACCAAATTTTAAGTCAGTTCAACCGTGAGAAGACAAGGTACAGTCGAGGAAACTGAACCACGTCACGAACCAGGGTGGAATATTTCATAATCAACTTTGCTATGATTTTCTTGGCAGATGAATGAGATTTTAACATGAACATTGAGTGCCCAATCGAGCGCTGCAATGTAAAGCGACTTGCACGATTTTTCTTGTAAGTCGAAACTGGCCTTAAGTAACACAAAAGTTTGAACCTGTTATGTGATTCAGTTTTCTCGACTGTACCATAAATGCATACGAAAATAATAAGTTTTTTTTTACTATAAATGAAAGTTAGAACTAAAACCATAACATAACTTTTCGAAAACTACAAAGAAAGGCGCCAGCAAGTGCTGGAAAATTAAACAAAAAACATTGCTAAGTACTACATCTTTAATTGAGTTATGTGTTTCTAGGAAATTGTGTGTGTTTGTGTTAAAAAAATATGTAACAAAGTGAATGTTACGACAATGGCATATTGACACTCGTGATTCAAATTAGTACCTGGGTGGTGATGAAAAGCTCAGAATAATATATCCTTAATTGCACATAAACAATCGACAACTTTAAAGGTAAATTCTAAAATAAACCGGACAAGTGTGACTTAAACTTGCGTGAAAAGGGTTTTTTACTTTAGATTTCCTTTGTCACTTTAAATACCACACTTATTATAAGTTTTTTCTGTAATTTATAGGTATGGAACTATTTACGATATTTTTTTTTAATTTTAGGCCCTGAAACTTGGCCTAATACTTGACTAAAAACCCTCTCAATTTGGTAATGGTAAATTTTGGCCTATTTTCTTAAATAAATTCCAAAGTGCTTATTGTAAAATACTAAAACAAGACAATTTGAAATTTTCACAACAAGCCGCCTTCATTTGATATACCACACATTATATTTTACGTAATTTTTCTATTATTTCTGATTTACTCCTATAAAATGGGCTCATGTTTAAATTTTTACTGTATTCCTCTGCACTAAAAGGACCCGTGAACAAACAATAAGTAGGTACTGCTTTTTACTTTGTGCTATAATAATATAAAATGAATAATGAATATTTCATCAGATGGCTAAATAAGTGCAAGTGAAAGCCGCTGTTAAATATTTTTACTTTTTATAGTTTTTTTTTTTTCAATTGAGATGAAAATTATTTTGCATGTAAATGTCATCGTTTAAGTGTGTTCTATTCGCATCAAAGACGTTTCTTCTTCTGAAATAAACATTTCTTACGAAAAGTTTAGTAGAGTAGGTATTCAGTCAAACTTCTCCAGCTACCTTCTTAAATACTTATCTATTTCAGATGAATTTTACGTGCAACGGACAACATCAGTAGGGACCGCATAAAATCGCACAAATTATTATAAAGTCAGACAGTTTTCCATTTACACACTAGGCTACAAGGCAAAATTTACCTTCTGTAAAAAATGAGATTTAGATGCATGGCAGTATGTAAATATTATTTAAAGAAATAAGTTTAAAAACAAAGAAGAGTGTTCGTCATGGACGTATGTTAAAGATTCAATATTTTAATACATGTACCTAGGTAATATAAGTATGAGACTTACTTGAGTAGCTGCACATGGATTTCATGTAATTGCCTTACCGCAGCATCAGCATCCTTATTACTGATTACCTCTCCAATCGCACCCAACATCTCTTTACATCTTATACGTAGCAGATCTAGCTTTCCTCCAAAATACACCAGAATCACTATAGCGCTTGTATCATAAGCTGCCATTATTGTCGAACCATAAGCGCATATGCCAATATGCCAAAAAACAGTTATCCAGGAACCAGGAGAGTGTTCTTTATCAATGGGCATCCACGAACTAAAGATGTGTGGGAAGGCTTCAGTTCCATTCTTGATGCCTTCGCGGAAAGCGGATGACGAGTACCATTTCATTAAAGGAGTAGTGGTTACTGTTATGACGGTGGTAAATACAAGACCCCAGTAAAAGTAAGTGACACGACGGCAATATTTTGTATAGGAGTTTATTATCTTCCCTTTAGTTTCATCTTGATATTCTCTTTCGAATTTATCAGCCTTATTAATGTAATCGATGACCTGACGCCAGTTTTTCTGCCAAATTACAAAAGTATTCGCTTTTACCACGCACACGATGCTCAGCATAGAAATCTTTAAATTTGTCAGAACAAGATCCAGATCTGATCGGATTACGTAGAGCTCCACATACTGTGTAATAACAAAAAATGTTGCAATTTCATGAATTAATATGTAAAATATTCTTTCCAAGGTATTATCTGGCAAAATCAAGCCAGTTTTGTTTAAAAGCCAATAGTTTGGTCCAAAGAGTGGCCGGTTTGAATCTTCGAGACTCTTGAGAAATGACGTTAGCATTGTTTTGTCTGGATTGTAAGAATGTTTGAAGAATAATGTCAAAAAAAGTAGTTGCTTCATTTATATATTCACCCCGCTACCCTAGTCTGATGCGTAGTAAAATATCACAGCGTATAGTGTATTTTTCTTGCTATAGACGACCCCGTTTTAATATATTTTTAAAGCAGGAAAAGCATGTCTTTGGTTGTTCGTATTGGAGTTTTTAAACATTTATAGCAACAATTAGGATTGAAATGTTTCATTTTAAGTAAATCGTTGTTTGAATTGTTTTACTTGTATATTTAGGTCACAAAAACTTCTTTATAATGTCTTTCATGACATAAAAAATACTACATTTAAGTCTTCAAATTTTATCCTTCAACATTTGCCGTTGTCTAACCAAGATCTATGCTTTTAAATAACATTTTAATTTCATTTGTCTAAGCTACGCGTTGCCTTAATATAAATTTGTTTATCATTGCGCTATTTTCATCATCGTTTATTTACTCTTAATTTTCACTGTGGTAAAAAGTAGCAAGGAAAAATGTGAATAGATTTCACAACATTACTTTTGTAATAAAATCGAATAATAAAAGACCTCTTTTTGCGGCGATACTCGCTGTCTCAATAAAAAAAGTGAGTATTAATTTCTAGCAAAAATAAAAAGAAAAGAGCAGCAAGTCTGCTTGTATTGAAAATAACTACCAGTCAAAATGTCGATGTCGATGATTCTTAACTACATCTCTATCATATCATTCGTCATGTATATTTTAGTATATTCTAACCCATCAATTTGGATGTCTTTATTGAAACCGCGAAATGTGGGCGGGACGATCACACGAGGGACGACAAGCCTAAAAAAATAATGAAGCTATCAAATGTCGGAATGAAGTAAGGTGGACGTGCAATTACCTTCTAAATAACATAGCAAGGTAAAACGACACCCTATAATAATGACTTAATAGAATACAATGTGTCCACTAGAGGGTTGAAAATATTTTTATGGTGCTTTTATAATTTATGAAGTAAGAAATGTACGAAGAAAGAAATTAATCTGCCAGTGTCATTATAATTTGCCAATTTCTTGTAATATCTCTATTATGTAAGGTCACAATAGAATGTACAATGTTCATATTAAATGATACAATAGTTATTAATTAGCGATTTGTGAAATTAAAAATATTTTTCACTACATTATGAAAGTAAATTTACTTGCTTTTCTTTTGTATTCACTAAAACAAGAAAATAGGTTTATGCTGGATTTATTTATTGCCTTACAAAAATATCTTGATTTTACGCAATTGATTTTCGCAAAAAAATATTCGTATATTATAGACAAGTAACTGGTAGAAAAAAAATAAAAACCGGTAATTGTGGCTGTCGTAAAGCTACATCACTATCATGGTCAGTCAATGAAATTTTGTCACTGCTTTTTTTTGTGGTGGTGTGTTGTGGTCAATTTGTGGGGTGTGTGGGAGCAAAGATAAAAATATGCCATTAATTTTGTTCCTTTCCATACTTGGTAAATAATATTACACACAAGCGTAACAATAACAAAAACTACAATTTGCAGTAACTAAACGACACTAGATAGGTAACCAATATTGAAAGCTTCTTGCATAATGTTTCTTGCTCTTTCTGTCATATTAATAACCGCAGCTAAAAGATGAGGCAGATAGTACTTAAAAAGTCATCCTATTTTGTTCTTTTATCCATCGTACTCCTTTCATTTATTTTGACATTTATGATATATTAGTGACGGAAGGAATTTAAAAAGGTATACAAAATTGTTATGTGTAAGTTGTCTGAAAATCTTGAAATAAAATTTAAATCAATAAAATGGTTAGCTGTGCGATCATCAATTGCAAGAACACTTCAGTTAAAATAACGAAACATACCAATGGAATAACATTTCACAGGTAATGAAATATGAAATTAAACTTGACTGAATTCCATTCCATTTATACAGGACTTTTACGGGTTGCAACAACTCAATTCACTGGTTAAAAATTAGTTTATTCAGCGTGATGTGTTCATTACTTAGCTTATTATTAATAAATCCACGTCCGGGCTTCCTCACGATGTTTTCCCTCACTGTAAAGCTCATTGTAAATTTCAATTGTAATTTTGCACAAAATTCCGTAAAACTTACAGGTGCGAGCGTCTCTGCTTGAGAAGCCATTGGTCAGACCACTATTAAACACTAGGCTATGATGGATTTCTAATAGGAAACTTAATTTATCAAATTTTTTCTGTGTACTAGGTTCCCTCGCGACAAAAATCGTCGCCGTGAGTGGGAAATTGCTGTGAACCGTGAGAACTGGACCGCTACAGCTTCCAGTGCTGTTTGTTCAGAGCACTTTGATGCCAAAGACTTCTATGTCACGGACAGTGGATTGCGCCGGCTTTCGCTGCAGGCCATTCCAGTTATTAATATCTCAGTAAGTTTTATAGCACTTTTTTTTAATTCACAGTGTAGAATCCCATATTGGATAAGATCCTTTCTGCATTTATATGTCCCGTGCAATCCATTTACTTTGTCTTTCTCTAGTGTAATTAAAAGGAAATACATGTATAAGAGATATATCAAATCTGGCAAGTTAAATTCGACCAACTTCCAGTAGATGGATTGACTTGAAATTTGGTATACTTATGTAAATTGCGTGACAAGACAATACAATAATCTGGTAGTGACATCCTGGTAGGCCTGCCAGGATCGTCTCCACAGGAAGGAACTCTTCAACGGTTAATGGCATCTACTTGAAATTTGGTATGCAAATGTAGTTTGGGTGACAATACAAGTACAGTCAACAAAAAGTATGTCAGCAAAAAAAGCTTATATTAAAAATGAAATTTTTATCAAAAACTTATTTGTGATATAATCAAAATTTGCAGGTGTGCCAACCTCGAACTGAAACTGTAACAGAGCTCCAACCTGCGGATATCAAACCTACCGACTCAGAAGAAGTGATCAAACTGAAATACAAAATACGGAGACTAGAAATAGTGTCCTCTGACCGTAAAAGAAGAATACATGACCTTTGGCGAAGCAAGCGAAGGCTCCGGAAAAAAGTAGATAGAATGAAGAGTGTCATCCAGCACTTGATTCAGAACAAGAGAGAAATGGAAAGTAAACAGTTAGACGACATAGATTTGCAGAATATAGATATTCAACATATGGATTTACAGAGTTTGGACCCTATTGAGCTTGATAATTTGGATGTGAGTAACAATATTAAAAACAGATGAAAATAGTTTGACTTTTTATAATATTGTGTTATGGCAAAAACATTCTTTTTTATATGCTTAATAGACTTATGTTTGACTACCGTTATGCCTCATGGTGGAAGTTATGAAGCCGTGGTGGCCTAGTGGTTTGACCTATCGCCTCTCAAGCAGGGTTCGTGGGTTCAAACCCCGGCCCGCACCTCTGAATTTTTCCAAATTCATGTGCGAAATTACATTTGAAATTTACCACAAGCTTTACGGTGAACTAAAACATTGAGAGGGAACCTGCACACACCTGTGAAGTAATTCAATGGTATGTGTCAAGTTGCCAATATGCAGTGGGCTGCCTGGGAACTACGGCCCAAGCCCTCTTATTCTGAGAGGAGGCCTGTGCCCAGCAGTGGGACGTAAATAGGCTAGGCTGATGATGCCTCATGGTATAAGTAAACTGAAGCGTTACAACCACTGTTCTTACCCAGATAAATTGTGAGATAACCCGCAAGTTCATTCACCAACTTGTGGCGAGCCAAATACCAAACAACATACTAGTGAACAAGCTTGTCTAATGAGGCTGACATAGTCCCATTTGGTATACAAATGATCTTGCTTGTATCATCAGCCCAAATATGTGGTCTACCACCCTAAAGTTGATAATCGTTTGCATGTCACAAAACAATAATGCCAATAGCCGTGTCTGTCAACTTGAAAGTTTGACTTTAGCCACACATTCATTTGATAGGAACTTGTTCAAAAATTGATAGACCACTTATTTGGCTGATGGTACATCAAGGTTATAAATATCGTTACATTTTACTACCTTGTCCCTGTCACTTCATGTTTGATAGTTTGTATAGGGTCAGAAGGCTTGCAGTGACAAGGTACTAAAGTATTGTACGTCTATGTAGCTTTTATTCTATATTTTGTAAGTTTACAATTTGTCAATTGTATTAATGAATTGATCTCAATTAGTAATCGGTAATTTTAAGGAAATGTTTTTAGAGTTTAACTTTTTGAATCAACAAAAAATCTCAGGCTTTTCTTTATGCTGTAAAATATGGGGTAAAGAACAAGGAAAAGTCAGGGTCTGTGTCACCGCTCATTGATAAATTTTATATAACAGACGTGTTTACCCGCGGCTCCCCACGCGTTAATCGTTAGATACAACAGTTGAATAAAAATTCCGAGATTTTACAAAATTCCTGTGGGAATCCCCAAAAATTACATCATGGTTTTCTTTTCATTGACATACATACATATATCTAAAACAATCATAAAAAAAACATGTCTATAAGCCCAGCAGTTGTTATTTCGAGGTTTTATCCCGTGGGAAAAGTATCCTATGTTTTAATCCAGGTTATAAACTAACTTTTTACCAAAATTCATCCAAATCCGTCCAGCACTTTCAGCGTGAAGAAGTAACAAACATACTTACTCACTTACAAACTTTTGCATTTAAGTATAATATTAATTAATATATCTGTGATGATGTCTTAGCGTGTTTTGTCCGGATACACAGAGATGGCATCATAATTTATCTGTCACTGTTTACCAATGAGTGGTGTAACAGGCCATAAAGCTTATATACTATTTTAGTAAAACCATTCCAGTTTATGTAATTGTAGACCCGGAATGAACCCCAAAAATGTACGACCACGACCTGATAATTCAAACCCTCAAATAACTGCCATAAGGGTAACAATTTATCAGGTTGTGCATTACATTATACAAGTCACAAAGGTATCAAAATGGTGGTTAGAAATATTAAATCAACCTTGTTTCTCAATTGCTAAATCATAAAAGCTATCTTAGAAACGAAAAAGTCTAAATTTCGAGCAGGTACAAAAATAAGATACTTACTACTTAGCTTGGGAGCTTTTGGGAGAGTAACTATTGATGTGAGCAATTTTATCTTTATAGTAAAGTAAGTCGATTATTCCAATAAGATTTGATATAAAGGCTGTATTTATTGATAAATAATATTTTGTATTTTCGTGAAAGTAAATCATTAAATTTTATGTATTTATAATACAATAAAATAAAATTATATAAACCTTGTTTTCAATAAGTTGCCATAAAATTTACTCCTATTTATTCTTCTAGGAAAATAAAAGGAATAATAATTAATTAATTAGCCTAGAATTAGGCTCCTGTGGCCCAAGTCAAATTTTTGTGAACATGAAACTTTGCGTCAGTCACATGTATGAGGGAGTTCGATGTCACATTTTAAGTCCTATACAAAGGATACTGGGCCGTAGGAGGTAATATCCATACTCATATTATACCTAAACACGAAAGCAACTATCTGAATATTTCAGTAGGTAGATGGTTGGGTTAGTTTTGAATACCCCTGTAAATATTTTTTTGGGATTTCCACAGGGGATTTCCATACATTGCTCGATTCTCGAAGTGTACCTATTCGCATACACTTTGAGTCAAAAATTGTGATGAAAAACTTACAGGGGCGTTCAGGCAACGTAATCAATAACTTTCTGAATTTTTCCGGAAGAATTGTAAAATATCCTATGTCACAAAGCTTCAACAGGTATTCAAAATGAAAACGCCCTCTTGTACTTTCACAAAACTGAAGAAAAGATGGAAGGGGTCATCCACAAAATACCGTCACACATTTAGCACGGGGGGTGGGAGGGGTCAGGCGGTTTGTGCAGGAACAAAATAATTGCGATTTTCAACGTAGTGGTGGTGACAGCTGGGTTTGTGTGATAGGTGTGTGTTGTTACAGTGTGGAGGCGGAGGATCTGCATTAACACACATTTTTTGCATAGATGTACCATCATCCAAAAATGTGGTCTACCACCCTAAAGTTGATAATCGTTTGCATGTCATAAAACAATAATGGCAATATACGTATCTGTCAACTTGAAAGTTCTACTTTAGCGACATATTTATTTGATAGGATCTTGTTTGAGGGCCAATCAACTTTTTTACCGACACTAATCTGTCCGCGACATTTTTCAAACAATTACAGATTTTTGTAAGGAAACATGTTTTTCTGTAATTTAATAGATGGTGTACATGAATACATGCCATCCTATGTAAGTTTAAGGTATTAAACTGTGAAATATCTTGTTGGAAGTACGATTTTTTGGTAACGCCAGAGACAATTTTGGTAACGCAGGAGACGCCCAAAGTGTCGGTAAAATAGTTGATTGGCCCTTAAAAATTGATAGACCACTTATTTGGCTGATGGTACCTATCGTAAATAACTAAATAGGGTCGCGGGTGAGCAAAGTTGTTTATAGTTCCTAAAAATATTATCATTGTTCGACCGAATTCAAAGCGCGAAAGGTCCAATCAAAGGGCTTTACGCTTGACTAAATTTAGGATCCTAAATGTTTAAGGGGCTGTTTCACCATCCATTGATTAGTGTTAACTGACGGTTAAATGTGATGCCGTCTCCGTCTATTCGAACAAAACAAAGGATTCTAAATCATTTAGGATCCTAAAGAACCATGGGTAACTAACTTTGTATGGGAAGTGTACCAAAAACCAACAGAGCTGAGAATTAGGTCATTAAATAGGTCTTTACGTGTACTTAATTTCATTCTATGGGCACCAAGTTCAATTTCATTGCAAAAACAAATAGAGACGGCATCACATAACTAACCGTTAGTTAACACTAATCAATGGATGGTGAAACAGCCCCTTAGAATCCTAATTTAGAAAAGTGTAATCGCGTTTAGTCAAGTACTTTTTAGGATCCTTACTTGACTAAACGCGATTAAACTTTCCTAAATTAGGATTCTAAATCATTTAGGATCCTAAAGAACCATGGGTAACTGTATGGGAAGTGTACCAAAAACCAACAGAGCTGAGAATTAGATCATTAAATAGGTCTTTACGTGTACTTCATTTCATTCTATGGGCACCAAGTTCAATTTCATTGCAAAACGGAGATATTGAAGTTTTATTCAGAGCAAACATCTATGAGAAATTAGACCGTAGATGACCAATGGAACTCGTCTTCGCTAAGTAATGCTCGCTCGCCTATAAATGGTCATGATTAATATACCTAGATAAGCGACTAAGAAGGAGCTTTAAGTTAATGATTCTTTCGAACTGATCTGATGCTGACGCTGGAAGGTAGGCAACGGAACTCTGTTATAAAACAACGTAACTAAGCCGTGTTTGAGCTTAATGGAATCGTTGTGAGATGTACTTTGGCTATGAATCACTAAAAAGTGAGAAATAAAGAAATTTTTTAACAAAAAAGTAAAACCGACTCCAAATAAATAAAAAATAACGGAAAATGGAACCGACTACAAAACCCTTGAAAATATTTTTCTAGGTACCTGCTAGCTCGAAGTCGGTGCCTCAGCACGAGCTAGCAGGAATGGAACAATAGTCGTCTAGCTCACCTACAGTCTATGGGTTTCAATCCATCCTGCTGGGTCGTGCTGAGTCACCGACTTCGAGCTAGCAGGTACCTAGAAAAATATTTTCAAGGGTTTTGTATAGTCGGTTCCATTTTCCGTTATTTTTTATTTTTTGGAGTCTGTTTTAATTTTTTGTTAAAAGTTCTCTTACCTAGACAGTTCTCCTTATAAATCCCGCTTGAAAAACCTTGGGAGGGTAATTAAAAAAGATTTACTCGGGTACCAAGGTGTGAAAAATAAAAATATGTTCGTAGCCTTAACATTGTTTTTCAAGATTTCACACAGTCTAATATAAGGTGTTCTACCGATATTCTCCAAGAAAAACACAGTTTCTTATAGATATTTACTCTGACTATAATGTGTATATCTCAGTTATACCTTCCGCCGCCTAACTTTGCCTAAAAGTTCATTGCCCCGACTAGTACCACAAAAACTATAAAGGTATAATTCCAATAACTGAATAGGCACACACAATCCGGGAGTAACGTAAAGACGTCGCATAAAAAAATTATCTCAAAAATGCGGTAATGAACTTTCAGGCAGTTATATAAAAAAAAAAAAATTAAACTGTTTATTTCTCTGAAAATTATTTGTTTAGATTACATAGCTTAACTTCTAATCTTAATTCGGGTATTAAAGATTATTGGAGTTAAGGAGCTTTAATACAATTAGTTATTGTTTTATTATTAATTGTTAGTATTAATACAATATAACATTATTTATTAGCACAATAGGTAGAATAGACAATTGGTAGTTAATTTATTTAGTTAGGAAATATCGCTTGAGGACACGTCTTATCTGATTACCGGGTACATTTTCCAGTTTTATTTGTAGTTTACTTGGAAATCCACTTAAAATATGGCGCGAGGTTATGCGATGCAATTCAACTTTGTGCCCATAGAACGAAATAAAGTAGATAAGCAGACCTAACCACCAGTGGTGTAGCCGTTTAGCACGCGGTACGGATTACCGAGGACCTGGGTTCGATTCCCAGTGATGGTCTTATTTTTCTGTTTTTTCTGTGCATCTTTATTACAGTTTGTATTTTCAATATAAGCAGACCTTTTTAGTGACCTAATTCTCAGCTCTGTTGATTTTTGGTCCATTTTGACGCATGGTTCTTTAGTAAAGTGTAATAAGCCCTTAAGCTATTTTCTCCGATAGCTTATCGGCTATTAGAAACCACGATAACGTTCATTGATCGAAGGTTTGCGCGCGCGTCGCTGCCCGACCGCCTTCCACCGCCACCAATCCCGTGCAGTCTCTCGCTGCCATTGGTTAGCGACGCGCGTATCAACGACGCGTTCGAAATACAAATAACGAAACAAAATACGTTCTAATTTCATTTATAAGCGTTCTTTTGTTTTAAATATAATTCAACGATAAATTTAGCTTGCGAATTAATATGTGGATAGTTTATTGTTATGTATTCGGAACAATGTGATGTGTACATGTTTGTCATTGAAATTGCGTACGGTTGCAAATCGGTGAAAATGTGACTATTTGGTATTTTCTAGTGTTCGGTCGAAAATGGGTTATAACTTTGTGTGTATTTAAATATTAAATATGAGGGAGTTTTTAAGGATTTTGGTGGTGTGTTTGTGCGTACTGCTGCTTACAGTGTGTTGTGATGAGACGGAAGATGTGGACTCTTTGAGGAATGATGCGAAGGACGATAAAGCTGGACTGCCTTCAGGTTTGTACTGTAATTTACAATTAAAGTTTGACGATGTATCAATAACTATTTGCAATAGTACCCATAGATAGATACATACACTATATTGACGGTGATATGTTTGTTTATTGATGGAACCTTCTTGGAGCCGCATTTTCTCGTAGCGGTAAAACTTAGTGATCTTTAAAAAACTGTTGCGGGCGTTCATGGGCGGTGGTGATTGCTTCCCATCAGGTGGCCCGCATACTCGTTTCCCCTCTTATATATAAAAAGAAATGTTTAAGTTCCTTATTTGTTATAGGTATTTTAGACTAATTCACCAATTTCTCATAATGTAGAGTTGTTTTGGAAATAACTGGAAGGAGATACATTGCGGAGGTTTGTATCAATTAATTACAGACATGCTACTCCACAACCATACGTGCAAAATAGCTACGTCTGTGCGACATTTTTTCATGCAAAAAAAAAAAACCTTAACACCCATCGCCACTTCCAACTATCCAACAATCTCTACCACCACACAAGACGCGTTTCAAACTCTAAATGAGTTCATTCTCATGGAATTACTCAAGTTAGAATCAGAAGTTGCGGGCAACAGTTAGTTACGAATATTTACTGTTGCCAAATAGCCATTAAAAGGCTATCGTCGTGGTGATAGGAGCGTGCGCCAAGAATGTCCAGAATGCTAATTAGTTTGGAGTTTGATTCAATTCGTCACGTACGTGTTTCTACTTCTAAAGGTAGTATTCAATACTTACTTAGGTAACTAAAATTCATTCTTTGTCGGACTCTGCTTGCTTCTCTCACCCACTCAAAAGGTAGAGACCCCTTAAAGGGATAAGTCCGCATTTGTACAGGTATCTTAAAGTTTTTCTTTCCTTTTGTACAATAAAGAGTTTACATACATACATACATACATATACATACTAAGAAAGATTTTTTTATCATCTACACTCGCGTTGTGCGTGTAAGTGTCACTGTAGTTCCCACGCTGGCCCAGTGCGAATTGGCAACTTCACACACATCATTGAATTGCTTCGTAGTTAGGTGTATCCGGATTTTCTCGAGAATTTTACCTTTACCGAAAGCCTCATGGTAAATTTATATTTTAAATCCTCACTAATATTATTGCGAAAGTCTGTCTGTCTTGTCTTGTCTTTATTCTTATCCACTTAACCGATTTAAATGAAATAACTATGGAATATGGATATAGTTGGACATGGGACAGTATTTATCCCAGAAAATTGCAGTTCCCGAGGGATAGCGATAAACGAATTCTTCGCAGACAGAGTGGCGGGTAACAGCTAGTTACGAGTATACATCAATTTCGAAAACTCAGAGGTGAAAGTCCGGGTTCGAACCTGCGGCCCTCTGCTTGCTTGTTGTGATTCTGCCACCTTATTATGAGACGCTAAATATCACGTAAATAATATTTACCTACTCATTATCATTCGACATTGCAAAAGAGTTGAACGAGCTGCGTAAATTAGAAAAGTAATTAGTTGCATAACTATGGACTTGATCACAATGACACGATTCCTAGCTAAATAAAAGATTTTTTTTAACAAAAAAGTAAAACCGACTCCAAAATAATAAAAAAAAACAGAAAATAGAACCGACTACAAAACCCTTGAAAATATTTTTCTAGGTATGTACAGCTAGGTGGCGCTGATGTCGTGCACAGAGCCAGTAAATGAAGCGTTTCTATTGTGAAAACTTAGCCTTATTTATTATGATTCTCGGAGAGAACTGTCGAGAATGTAGAAGTTATACTTATAACGATTTAAAACAAAATAACGATGAATAGAAGATGTACAGGCACTCAGATTACTGATTTGGTTGTCTATTATAATCCACTTAGCGAATGGAAACTGGAAATCAAGCATTCAAATATCAAGTATCAAGTGGAAGTACCAAAACTGGTTACCTAATCTCCAGTAAATACAAATAATGTACACATAAAACACCATGGAACTATCTGCCGTAAACCAGCACACTCATTGAATTGAAATTC
Source organism: Choristoneura fumiferana (assembly GCF_025370935.1). Lineage (NCBI taxonomy): Eukaryota > Metazoa > Arthropoda > Insecta > Lepidoptera > Tortricidae > Choristoneura > Choristoneura fumiferana. Next base: position 879,093 of record NC_133483.1, read on the forward strand.
TAATATTCTGCATAAGTTTTAAATTTTTAAAGGGAATTGGCAAATAATTTCATGTCTCTAATCCTAACGGTTAAAATTTAACGCGCTAAGGTTATTTTTTTTTTAGTTTAAGATTACATTAGAGAAGTTTATATATTATAGCCGTTAAGTTTCCTTACATTTTTTAATTTTCTGGGCAACTTCCTTCCTTTTTTACTAAGTATTACAGAACTTTACAAGAAAAGTTAATGAAATCGATAAACTCGGTCTCAAGGGCGTCACCAAGCAAAAGACGGCCTTATCGCGTTTTACGTAATTAAAATCATCAATAGCAAATACAAATAAATCATCCCACGCTCGAAGTTTAATCAAAATCGTCACATCCAAAGATGACGTGTGAGCAATCACCACCAAGCCTAAGAAACCATAAAGCTGGGATGACAACCTCCTTCTTTGGCCACAGCGCCATAAACAAACAAACAGGTGTTCATACATTATATATCTAGCGTATCTATGTGTCACGGCTATGCTATAAACACTCTATAAAAATATGGCAATAATCGCAATAATATTGAATTCTTCAATGGTAGTTTGACATAGTTTCTCATGAACACTCACCGATAATAACATCTATAGTCCTTTAATAAAAAAAAAACAAAATCTTTACCACTCTTTAAATCACAGATATGGATATCTATATCTGTGCTTTAAATCTATGCTTAAGGAGCACTGTCTGTAATCTTGTAGTAATTAGCTCTATAATAGTTTATTTATGTTATTTATATAATAATACATATTTATGTAAATGCCATTTTGTTTATTTAAAAGTGCTGATCTGTTGTCGAAAATTGCACCACCAGCTGTAATCTAGTTATTACTTCTTTCTATGAAAAAAAAAGGTTGCCTGGAAGAGATCACTCTGAAGCGATAAGGCCGCCTATAGCTTCCCTTTCACTGTCCCTTTGTAGCTTATGGTATTCACCCACTGTCAATCTTTTATGACTATAGGAAAATGTTTTCAAAAATCGTGGTACAAAAACAACCTGCTACTTTTTGACTTTGGCTGTACCAAATTTTCAAAAATCAAGAATTTCGAAAATTATGATCGTAGTTCTGAACAATTTTACTCCCCCAACTCGATTTGATTAAGTATCATCGTACACTCAACATGCTAAATTAATCTTTTCGCATGAAAGATCGCCTCTCAAGAACGAAATCACAGTAAATAAGTCTGCACATGTCAAAATGAATAATCGAACACGGCATGCCTTCCGTGTCCATGCGTCGGTTACGCGTATATTGCGCAAGCGTGGGCTGGTTCATTTCCATAAACCTATTCGTGCTAAATATGCTTGGAATAGAAACTAACTTATGGTTACGTGACCTGCGTCCCTGTGATTGATATTTTTCGGAGGAATTCGGAGTCGAGAAAAGTTTAGGTGTTCTTAATCCTGCGCTGATGCGATTTATTTCGTAACCCCACCTTTCGGGATTGCCGGTTTAGGATCTAATCTCGATACACTTTCTTAAAATGTCATCCTTAGAAGGATCGTGTTTTTGAAAGACACACTACATCTAAAGGTGCTCTTCTTAAAGTTTCTAGTCTAGTTAGTTAGTTTATTTTCTCAGAAGGAGCACGCTTCTGAATGAAAATATTATCTCTGATGTGTTTTAAGATTACAGGAAAATGTACGTTTTGAAATTGCACACATTGGAAACGGATATTGTTCCGTTGTTGTACATTTTAATATAGATAGGTTACATTTCGGTAAAGTGTGTTTTACTTTACAATCCTAACCCAAAATAGCGTTCGTCACCAAAATGTCATGTTTTGTTTAATTTTTGTATGCATTCAACCTTTTCTTTGAACCTGCTGAGACAATACAGAATACACATACCAGGAGTAAACACTGTAGAAGGATACAATCGAATGCTTAAGACCCGACAGGTTATTAGTATGCATAAGTAATAAACAGTGAGATGCCCATGAAGGGAAGATGATTCACGGTCACACGCGAGAAACAAAGGTTCGGTAATATGCATCAAGCTGGTTTTAAATTAACTGCAAGATAAATCTTCATATTTTCTAAGTGCTCAGAAGCGCTCTGTGTGTGGGTACGATTGGTTGGAAACCCTTTTGAACCCATGTTTGGTTATGTCGGAGTAGTACGAGAAAATGAAGTTGTAGAGGGAGTACTAGATTTTTTTATTATTACGCCATAAAATGATCTTACGATTTTAGCAGTGTTGAGATTTTCAAGAAAAGCTAATGTTAAGTGCTAGACACAACTGGCTGTAGCTCTTCCAATCTGTAAAGCCCAATTGTGTTGGACTGGACATGTAATAATTTGTAGAACCGATGTTGAGTATGGAATACAGACCGCGAATAATTAGTAATAGAATACAGCGTTAACTAACACCCTTGGTGTATGGAACTCTAAACTCAATTTCTTTACAGCCTTGCTTTCAGCGGCATTCTATTATTCCATAATGATGTCTGTGGTCTCCCGTGTTGTTGAAATGCATTTTGCTCGTGCCTCAGTCTTTGACTTCGGGCTTCTAATAGACTCTCGTTCGTAATTCCTTATTTACCGCCCTTAAGACACAATGTACTAAAGTAAGAAGTTGGTATTTTTAAATAAAAAACTATTTTTTCGCACTGTGAAAACCAATCAAGTACCTAGATATTATGCCCATTGACCACCGCATGCAAGACCGTTCATGGACATACACGCCAAACCTATATTTATATCTATATTTATACCCGTTTGTAATATTTTAATACCAAAAATATAAATGTTAATGATTAAAGGTTTTGCGATTTTCGCTCATAGTTAATCAACATAAACGGTACTTATCACGACACACGAGTACCTAATATTTACCTCGACGTTTCGGCCACATTGTAGTAGCCATGGTCACGAGTAGACTCCTACTCTACTACTCCTCGTAGTCTACCTATTCGTGACCGCAATGTACCTAGTCGAAACGTCGAGATAAATATTACACGTATGTTTAAGAACCTTGAACGCTGAAATTTTGCATATAGAGATCCTTTTTAGGGTTCCGGAGCCAAAATGGCAAATACGGAACCCTTATAGTTTCGCCATGTCTGTTTGTCTGTCTGTATGTCTGTCTGTCTGTCCGTCCGCGGCTTTGCTCAGGGACTATCAATGCTAGAAAGCTGTAATTTTGCACGGATATATATGCAAACTATGCCGACAAAATGGTACATTAAAAATTGAAAAAAAAATTTTTTTAGGGTACCTCCCATAGACGTAAAATGGGGGTAAAAGATTCAAAAAAAACAATATTAATTTGATTGCTTAGTAACGATAACTCTTGTCCGGGTGAGCGATTAGTTCCAATGGAGTGCCGAAAAAGTTTCTCGATGAGGGCTACGGCATAGATGTCGCTAGCGTCACTGCTTAAGTGGCTAAATAAGAAACAAACAAGCTGAGATATGAGGTGCATAGGGGAAATTCGTGTCGGTACCACCATCAGTGGTGTAGCGGTATAGCACGCGGTACGGAATACCGAGGACCTGGGTTCGATTCCCAGTGATGGTTTTATTTTTCTGGTTTTTCTGTGTATCTATATTTCAGTTTGTATTTTCAATTTAGGTATCGTTGGATAGTTCTTGTAAAACCATTAGGGGTTTTCTAAGACGATTTTTCGATTCAGTGATTTGTTTGCGAAATATTCAACTTTAAAGTGCAAATTTTCATTAAAATCGAGCGTCTCCCCCCTCTAAAATCTAAACCGGTGGGTGGATGGTAGTAAGTATATATCAAACTTTCAAGGAAAACTATAACGGCTAAGTTTGCTTTAGAATTATTAGTAGTTTATGAGTAAATAGCAGCCTAAGGTATAAAATATACCTAAACTTGGAAGATTCCGTATACAATACGAAATCCTTAGACAAATATTACTTAATTTTTCACGTAATGGCTACGGAACCCTATTTTGGGCGTGTCCGACACGCTCTTGGCCGGTTTTTTTTCAAATCCCGCGCAGTTTTCTACTAAATATTATAGTGATTATTTAGATAGGTGAGTTGGTATCACTGTGTCTACCAGGTTTAATTTTCCCGTGGAATATTTTGATAAGATTAAAAATACAAGTGTTATTGTTGAATAAACAGTTCTAATTGTTATTTTTCATTGCGTATTGTATAATAATAATGTGATTCATTTTGCTAACTCAAGTTCTCACAATATGCCCAGTGTTTGGGCGGACAGTTGACGAGCTACTATTATAGTCAATATTGACATATTTTTTTTAACTGGATGGCAAACGAGCAAGTGGGTCTCCCGATGATAAGAGATCACCATCGCCCATAGACACCTGCAACACCAGGGGGATTGCAGATTCGTTGCCAACCTAGAGGCCTAAGATGGGATACCTCAAGTGCCAGTAATTTCACCGGCTGTCTTACTCTCCACGCCGAAACACAACAGTGCAAGCACTGCTGCTTCACGGCAGGATTAGCGAGCAAGATGGTGGTAGCAATCCGGGCGGACCTTGCACAAGGTCCTACCACCTGCAACACATCCTCGCACATCTCTGGTGGGCAAGCAGCCTTACCCAAGCTAGATATTGAAGTGCTTTATTAAAAGAGAATGTAAGTAGATCAGACTGCACCAAATAGACCAACGGATATTGTTCATGAGTTCACCGCAAACCACAGACAATGCAAAGTAGCTATTGGGAAACTTTTGTTAACTAACGTATATTTATTCATTAGAGTTGGTGCAATACCATCAGGAGACCCATTTGCTCGTTTGCCATCCAGTCGAATAAAAAAAATGTGTTCGTCATGAACCAATAGTAAAGCTTCATTTACTTATACTCGCTCAGCACATCTCTAGTGGAAACAGCTCAGCGGAGCGAGGATAGCTAAGTGAAGCGTTTCTATTGGTTCATGATAAACACATTCCTTTCAACACATCCACGCACAACTCTGGTGTAATCGCAGCCTCATTAACTAATTAATATATGTATGTATAGCCATTATTAGTCTACTTGTTTGTCCTATGACCTTTCAGGCAGAGGATTGTGGGTTCGAACTTGGCCCCGCGCCTATGGTTCCTTGAAACCGTAGTCACATTGAGCTTCTTGGGCCAAGTAATCAAAAATATGTAGCTAACTGTATTTTCATACAAACAAATCACGTTAACATGGAAAAAATCGTGGACATTTGGCAAAAACCAAGTTGCACTATTACATTTCCCGATTTTGTCGAAGTAAAAGAAAAAGCACGACATATGAACTTTGTGTTTCATAGAAATACTGTGTTGTATCTATCTTATTTTCGATTGGTTTTAAGCTTGTACGTAAATTTTCCTTTTGTGTACGAGTCCCGTTTGCGCTTGGAATTTTTAAAAGCTACGCAGATCTCTCAGTTTCGAAATTGACCAGCCGAAACCATGCCGATATTGTTTGTTCCAACTTGGCCTTTAAAATGCAAGCACTGTGCAATAGCAGTACAGTTATTTGCAAAAGGATGAGCTTGACAGCCGTTGTACCAACACAACGAAACTAATCTAATCGACCACCCACCGCGAACTCTCATTCAAACCATATTAATATTACCCCATTCGCTTGCCCTTTTTAAGTCAGTCCATGGCTAATTTCAAGGGCATGCAACATTGAGAAATGTCTAATATCGGTTTATTGATTGAATTTGATGGTTCCGATCTGTCATTATCATCATGACAGTTCGACCGGTGTCGCAACGTCCAATCAATCAGGTATTGTTGCCAGCACTATAAAGAATCATGGCCTCCCACACTGATACAGTGTTAATTTGTTATGGACGCATGTTTTCTTTGAGAAAGTTGCAACATTACTGCGCAATGTCAACCTTGACCATCAAATTGTGCAAGTTTATGAATTAAATGCGTTTATGGTATGCTCGTCTTATCCCATTGTGACGCTATGCACAGTTGCAACAGCTAGTTAAGCTTTCAACGCGTTTTGATATAAAACACCAAGGTCTGGGAACTCAATTTGACTACTTTATGTGGATTTTAATGACTTTGAGGCATAAAAGAATAAGCAGCTAAGTAGGTAATTCCCTAGTAAAAAGATTAATATTTACCTTAACAACCGTTTGATACTTAAGCGCTACGGGGTTTTAGAAGATAGTCTAAGCCAAATTACCACTCGTTTAGGTGAAAAACTCAAGAAAGGCCTTGATTTCCAACTGATTTTCTAATTTTTTCATGTGACAAGTGTGGATCTATGGCAAAGACTGTGTACGCTAACAGCGTTGCCTCCGAAGAGAAACGTAACTCACGTTTCCTCGCTTGGGTTGCCTGGTATCCATATAGATATAGACAAGTTGATGTAGGTTCAGTCACCAGCACCAATATCTGACACAACAAGCGTGCATAAATATCTGATACGACTCTATTTATAGGGCCAGAAGGACATGTCAGATATTTTTGCACACTGCGCTGTGTCAGATATTAATGCTGGTGAGTGTACCATACTACAAAAAATACTTCTGTCTGGTTTAGATAATTTCAGTAGCAAGGCATTGCGGGGTGGCGCTAACCACTTGAATAAACACTGTATTTTTCCCATTCTACTGGAATAATGTAAACAGGGCTTTATTGCATAAAATATTAGTTCTGTACTGTACTAAATTCATGCAAAAAGGGCCTTTCTTTACTTCTATGATATGATACAAAAGACAGTTGAAGTCTTGTTTAAAATTAGTATACTCGTATATGCCCACGTACATTATTTCGCTTTATACCTTCGAAGTCCTTACGTAGGTATAATTCTAAAAAATGCAGCTGTTTTAATTCAAAATACGCGGCATTCTCTGTCTTCCATACATTCATAAGTTCGTTTTTTTAGAGGCAATACGTGAATATCCAAATTTGAAGGTGACCACCGGGTTGGGTCAGTCACCTCCTGTCGCATCAAATCCTACCAAAAATGTTTTCATACTTTATTTGTGAAATCGATGCGTTATTCTTTAATTTGTTAAATAATTAAAAACACACACACACTCACGAACTTTAAAATGAATACTTGTGCACATTATAACAATGGCTTATCTGACAGAGTGAATAGACTGTTGCTGAACCAGAGTCATCCAGTTAGCTACCTCCTCGACCTTAATGTGCTCATGCCATCAGGCGAGATAGAGGCCAGTCGCTGGTCGCTATCACCATCATCATCATATCAGCCGTAGGACGTCCATTGTTGGACATAGGCCTCCCCCATAGAACTCCAGCTGCTATGATTGGAAGCTTGGAAGCGCCCTGCATCCACCGTGGCTTTAATCAGGTCATCCGTCTATAGCGTTGGTGAACGTCCTACGCTAATGGCTGGTCAATTGTAAATAAAAAAGACAGATGGGTAAACATCTCATCCTTTTCATGCACTTTTGCCCGAACCTGTCCCAGTTAACCACAGTTTTCCACGGCCAGACAGATGTCACCTTTAACCTAACCTTGGCCTTTTCTCAAAGTAACTTAGGTATTAAGATATTTGCAGGCATTACATTCGTATTATATCGTTCTAAAACGCACCTTCTTAGCATACCCGTAGAGTAAGCTGTGGTAACTACGGCTATTCCTTGAAAAGCTTTACTTAATCAAAATCCTAGATATCTTTTCCGAGAAAGCTGTTACGTAGCAACTCGTTCGAAGTTTAGTGTTGAACGGAACCAGAAGTGACGTAAAGATATCCACCTTTAGCTTAATCTAAAACTTTCTATCTTACATTGCAACCAGGACAGGCAACATAGACTATATATAGCTACATAGTTTAGTCAGTGTCTAATGCGCGGGGGCTCGCGATTGCTTTTACTCCTTCCCCTCCGCGTACCCCACAAATCACTAAGTATCAAAATTTGTTTCCCGCACCCTTTGCCGTGCTTTTTTCCCTTACCACTTTGGCGCCTTTGAGGACAACAATAGAGAGATTTCTCTCTAGGTAGTGTCATGCCTAAGTCCGCAGGAGGAGCGTTAGAGGTTGTACATATGCGTCCGAGTTGAGAATTGCGATGTAGGATTTGGATCTACCGCTAGATTAGCTGCTCAACCTATACACCGAAGTTTTGTCCTAGCTACTCTACGCAGCAAACCTAAGTAATCGCTTGCTCTAGGAAGTACGACACGTAAACAAGTAAAGTCCGAAGCGAATGTAAACGCAACAAGCTGCGCCGGCGCGCCTTCCTGCGCACAATGGAACTAATGGAAGTGCGTTTCCTGAACACTATTTACATAGACCTTATAGGCTAAGTGGTTGCAGCTTGATTCCTGCTTGACTCGTTTGATGTTTGGTAAGCAAGTAACTCAACGAGGTATATATTTTTTCAACAGATTTACAATGTTGTACCTATAATGATTTACATCACAAGTATTTCGCACAACTAGGTAGATTTGCTATTTGAAGTATGGGATCGCCAATGCGGATCGAAATTATTTCCAAATATCCCTGACCATGACATACGTAATCATTAATTTTATAATATGCCTTACTTACACCGAATCACTTCACTTACCATAATTACACTTGCCATACCAACGTTTGCCATAAAAGATATAAACCGGGCTGTTTTCAGAATTTCTTAAAATGTCATCATATAGAATACAAAAGGTCAGAATAAGTTAGCTTAATATCAATTCTGAAGAAAATACTATTTGAGAAATTACTTTATGACAAATGAAAATTATGGAAAACTTACATTATGCTATATGAACTTCGGGCAAACGGTACATAACCAGGCTACACAGTACATCCCAGAATGGTACTTACAAAGCAGTAAAAATTACAGTATGGTACCGACGGCGGCGAGTGGCTGCAACGTCGTCTGCGCTCGCACAATGGCGCCGAACAATGCGCGCGCGCATGGGAGCGTTTTCACTGGCCTTTGTCG
>NC_133483.1:888073-965801 GCF_025370935.1 Choristoneura fumiferana
ACTCAGATGGACATGCGGATGTGTTTTTTTTATTCAATAATGACGTAAACTCATCTTCAAATTTATTCAAATAAACGGAAAGCTTAATTAAAAACCATTTTTTGCCATGCTTCACGTTCTTATGTAATTTTAATCAAGTACCATATAGTTGATGGCTTATAACCATTATAATTTACTTAATCTTTTAATTTTACAAGCACTTCTATCTATAAGCTGTTTTAAAATAATTTGTTGGGTTCTTTTGAGTGAATGTTCTGGAAATATTTTTTAGGATATTTTGACTGTGGTTGACAAAGGTTTTCATACATTCAGTGTGATAAGTTATAGCTTGGAGAACAGATGGCCGTTGGGACCGAAAAGTTCTGAAAGGAAAGCGCAGCGTAGGAGGACGTCCACCAAGGCGATGGACGGATTACTTAGTTATAGCGCGGGTTCACGGTGGCCGCTTCCAACAGAAGCAACTGGAGGTCTATAAGAGAAGCCTACGTCCAACAGTGGACGTCCTACGGCTGAGATGATATGAGTGTGTTAAGAATGTTTAGTAAGTTTGATTCTCGTTGATTCATAATGATTTACCTGAGTCTATTCTCTCTGTGCCTATCCAGTTGCTCGTTGGTATCGATGTCCTGATTATTATATACTTCATAAAAAAATGGCTGAAATACAGTTCTGGACAATATAGTCGTGTTAATGTAAACTAAAAAATATTTTACCAATTATATTTTTACTGCTCTTACCATCAGGAGACCCACTTGCTCGTTTGCCAACCAGTCGAATAAAAAAAAACATTTTTGGAAAGTTGACCAGTGAAGTGCCTAATAAATTAATTAAAGTAACTAATACAAATAAACTTAAACCAAACTTTCCGGTAAAAAAAGTAAACGAATCATATTTAGATAGTAGTGGACATCAAGCACAATGGATATACATAATAATATGTGTATAGCTGTCAGATATACCTTTCAATACAGTAGACTCGGTAGCGTTGTTCTCACACCAGTTCACATTGACGACATTCCTGCGCCTGCGCCACGCTGTTTTGTTACTATAATATGTTTTCTTTAATATGAACAAGTATAAAAAAATCGTAAAAAATTAGCGACATCTTTTTTGTTAATTACCTTTTGTTGACTGTACTTGCATTAAGTCATCCAAATAACACATGTAAGTACATCGAGTTCAGGTAGATTTCTATAGATAGATATCGATATCGAAGCCATCGGTCAGTCTTATTCAAAAAACGAGCACGGCACAGCCTTACTTGTAAATGTAGGTACTATTATTTATATTGACTCACGACATCAAATGCGTCAAACTGTTTAGAAAAATCTACAGTCATAACAAAACGTTGTTTTTCTCTTTATTAGGTCAACCACGAACACATAACGCAAACAACTCTCCAAAAACCAGTTCCTATAAATAAAATACAAACAACTTTTATTACTCAACAGTCAAAGAATTTAGTTTAGAACAAGTTTAATTGAAACTACAGTTACTCGCGAGATCGAGGCAATTAGCGAATCAAATCAAGCCGTCGGTAATCGTCCTTAATCGTCATTAGCCGCAGTTAATCGTCGTTTATAGTAATCACGGTGAAGCCAGGCAAATAAACTAAGTAATATACTTCGTGTAGTGTGATTTTTAGGATTCCGTGGCACAAGAACAAAAACGAAACGTTGGTGGACTTTCCACTAAACGCTGTGGGCAACCGGTGGATGAATGAAAGTGGCCAGTTATCGTTCATTGTGGCGTTCTAAGGGGGAAGCCTTGGTTCAAGAGGACGTCTTTCGGCAGATGATGATGATGAGTACTACAAGGAACCTTCATAGTTTCGCCATGTCCGTCCCTCTGTGGTTTCTAAAAAGTTGTAATTTTTACTACGACATCAAAGTACCTAGTTTTTTTTTCTCGTCTTAACATAGAGTGTGGAGTATCGTTGGACCTCATACAGATGTAGTTGCGCCTCCTGAGGCTTCAATGAATTAATGAAAAGAGATTTAGAGGCACACGAACGTATAATAAAGATTATCAAAAGGAATTTACAATGGAATACTTAAACTAGGGAAAAGGAAGATATGAGTTTAGCGCAATGGATAGAGTTGTTCAGGACCGCGTCGCCGGAAGGAATGTCCTGCTTTCGACTGGCTTCTGGGCAATTCAATGAACTCGAATACGCCGCGCAGTTCACGCGCCGGTGTGCAGATTTAAGTATAGCCACACGTGGAAACCGACTGCGGCTAGCGGTAATGGCTTATCTGGACGCTACACAGACACAAACATCACGCCTATATTCCCAAATAGGGTAGGCAGAGCACTTTTAGCAATTTGAGGTTTTTAGGTTGGACCTATCCTTTGAAAACAATAGAGTACTATACAATAATTCTTTATTGAACATTACAATAATTATAGAAAGTTGTACAGAAAACCGAGGTACCGCATACCTTTGGGACCTTTGTGCTACTGATGTCATATTGACATTCCATACACCTGCCAAAGAAATCATAGCAAAACTGATTATGAAAAGATCCCGCGCTGGTACAGTCGAGTTCATAAACTTCTACGCCGTTAACAATTAGAGTCGAGTTCAGATATTTTTGATCAAATTTTTGCTCGCAAGTTTATGAACTCGACTGTACCTGATTCAGTTTTCTCGACTGTATATAACGAGAAAATTGAGAAAAATCTTTGAGATGTTGTATTAAAAGTATAATAATTTTTTTTTTGCTAGGCGGTATTTTATGATGTTCCGTTTCTGCATCTAACACTTTCGCGTTTACAACACGAGTGTGAGGTTCCCACATTACCTAATAAGTAAGCCCTACAAGCCGTCTGGAGCGGCAAAGGTCATTGCACTGGACTTTTACTCTCGATGGAGAAAGCGACTGCGCCGGCTCCTACTATAACCTCACTACTATCACGCGACCGGCTGCGTTGAGAGCGATCTTCAAATACATTGCGGTGTAGCCAGGCTACTACTTTGCGGTTAGCGTGTCAACCGCGCAATGAAAAGAGAGTATGTTGTCGCGTCGCTGGTTACACCTAGTACTGGAGGGGCTGTGAGATTTGAGGCGAGAAATTGTAGCGTTCGATCAGTTTTCATTGAATTGCGATTATTGTGCTGATTTTCGGCATGGTTACATAAATTGCAGCTAAGTAAATTAAACTTTGGGATTATGGTCTTCGGGTTATTCGTTTTTCGGCCAAACGTACTTTTGATATTTTAAACTTTCGATCAAACAAATATTCGACGTTAATATTCGTACTTCTATTCAATAGATCTTGTGAAATTCGTTATTATCATGTGTACCCATTGCCCATGATACGCAAAGTATTAATCTGCCAATTGAAGTCTCTAGCCTAGACAAATCTAGGCTGTGTATTTTCTGTCAGCAAGTTGGTCACGGTAATTCGTAATTCGATAATTCGTCGGTACAGTTTGTGTCAAACATACAATTAGTCTACAAAATATGGCTCCGTAGCACAATTTCGAAAATTTCGTTTTAAATGTGTCGAATTTCGAAATATTGTCATTAGATATTTTGTGCAAAGGGATATTGATTTTCAAAAAGATAATCATTCGAATTAAAGTGCATTAGGACCAGTATTTTTAGGAATTTCGTACATTATAAATTTAGATTTTCGCAATTTTGTCTTTAGGAATATCGTACTTAGAGATTTTGATTTTCGAAATTTTGCTACGGTGCCATAAAAGACCGTACATTTTCCATCTGGTGATCTAGTCCATTCTAAGTATGTTGTTTCATTTGAAAGAGAAATAATGCTCAAAACACTATAATTGACAAATTATTAATACTTGTTTTTTTTCCAGGTATGTGGGAATACTGAACCAGGACGCAGCATGGGTTTGAGAATACATTAAAAAGACTCTTTCATAAGTTTACTTTTGCGAAAGTTTGTGAGTATCTAGTAGTGTTGTGTCTTTATTACTTTTCGTTTATATCCCGATGTTCCTACCGGCTTGGAAAAAAAATTTTTTTCAGCCTTTATAGATAAAAAACTTAAGATGGTTGCCTGGTGTATATATGTATGTATGTCGTAGTAACGTATCCGTATAGATAAGTCGACGTTCCATATTCGAAACATGACTTAAGTCCCATATCGATTCTGTGCACTACATATAACAGGTCATCTTCTAAAGTTTTATATCCACCGGGTGTGGCCTGTAATATGAGCAAAAAAATTAAAACATAGTTCGTCCTCGTCAATCTGAACAACATTAGTTCAGCGACTTTTAAAAAAGATGGAGTCTTTGAATTTCCTTTTTTCATACAAATTAAATACTGCTATCAATGTCCGCCATCCTAGAACATACAAATATCAAGCATTTTGCTTTACATTGCTTCTTCGAATAAACTTAGAAGTGTAATAAAATTTAAAAAACTAATTATTTTTAAAAGTCGCTGAACTAATGTCGTTCAGTTTGACGAATATGATCTACTTATGTTTCAATTATTAGGTCATATTACAGGCCACACCCGGTATGATATTCAAATCGGTTAAAACATTCTTATCTGACACATTACTTTCTTTTAAAGGTTAGTAACCATTTCAAAAGGCGAAAAGAAAGTTTTAAAAAGTTTTTTAACAGCGCTCAAGCTATTCCACTGACATGACATTGCAATTATTCATCAGAATTTAAGGATTTTCTATACATTTTATTTATCTTGTGACTTTAAAATAACCAACGTTTAGCGGATCAATAATATGTCAATCAATCAAGTACTTAGCGCGGTAGTAAGATATGAATGGTGGCTGTGCCTTTATTGTATTTTTTCGGTCAAAAAACGTCTCGATCGCGTTCGCGTTAAAATCTTAATTTGTATGGCAACACGAACATCGCAAACGTTCCGCTAGAGGCGCTGTTCATGTTTCCATATAAATTGAGATTTTAACGCGAACGCGATAGACGTATTTTGTAAACGAAAACTTAAACTAAGGGTACTGTTTCATAATCGGTGAAAATATTGCAGAGTGCCACAGCCTTATTATGTGAATAAATTCTACCAATAATATAAATGCGAAAATATCTGCCTCTCTGTCTGCTACCTCTTCCCGCTTAAAGTCATTAAACAGATGTACATTCAAACTAAATAAATTTTGTGTTCGAAACAGTTTAAGACCCGGGAAAGAGATAGGATAGTTTTATATCGGAAAAATTAATAGCTCCCACGGGAGAAATATAATTAAAGTCTTTGCAGACGTAGTAGCTATAAATTATTTTATTTTCAGTACGTACATCAGAGGGTTAAGGGATCTCCTTAAAGGGACGCCTTTGTACATATATCTCAATGTTTGTCAATTGTGTTTGTTTACTTACTTTGTACAATAAAGAGTTTACGTACTAGTATACATCAGAATGTTTCTTTGCATAGATTAATGCTAATCCGCTTTTTAGAGAAGATTTTGTAAGTTAGTGATTTCTAATCAACTTAGAATGATTTTTGTAACATACTGCCTGCAATAGACTTAGGTTTTGCAATTGAGACACAATCTTTAATTTTTGTAAATTAAATGGAAAAAACGGTTTCTTAATAATATAAAGCTAAGGGAGTTTTATAATTATGAATGTGAACTTATAATATTTACGTTCTATGAAAAACTCTCCAACATAAGTATGTTTCTAGATTAAAGGTTAAGATATCGGAATTCTACCATTGAGATTTACATAACCCTAAAAGTAATAATTACTTAGTCGACTATATCCTATTGACCTTACCCTACTATGTGGCATTAAGGATTTTACATATCCTTCAATATATATATATTTTGTTTGGTAGGTGAAAAGGAATATAATTCTAATTATAGCATTAAGTATATAAAATTCTATCATCATAGTGTCATCACTACACGATGAAAGCGGTCGCAAGGCCGCCATCTTGCGATGACATGCGCGCGCGCATTAATTGGAGCGCGTATCGTATTATCACAGAATAATTAATAGTACATGAACTGAAGTGTCACTCACCTGGTCTGAAATCTCACTCAGTTGAACCCTGTGATCATAAGGCGTGGTACGGTCCACCCAGTCCAAAGTAGTGCAGTCGAATAAACAGAATCATGCACTAGGTTGAAACCTTTGCGCTTTTAATGTCATGTTGACGTCCCATACTTTTGTCAAGGTAATCATAGTGAAATTGATTCAAATTCAAATAAAATTCAAATAATTTATTTGTCCAACATAGGTAAATTACAGGCTGTTGTTACTTACAGTATTATTTGTAAGACTATGTGGCGCCTTGTGGCACTCAAATTCATTTGGTGCTTTCATGCAGCATGCGTTATAAATAATGTTAAAATTCACTTAAGTACTATTTATATTAACCATTATTATAGTATTAAAAATTAATATTTAAATTACATACTCAACTTACTGTATCAGTCAAAAATTCTTGCACCGAATAATAAGTCTTATCAGTAGTAGTAACGCCTTTAGACTTCTCTTAAAGTCTATTTCATTTGCCATATTTGTCATTATATTTATTATTATTCTGTGGTAGTTTGTTGTAGGTATATTTTATGCGCCATTCCTAGCATGCTTTTTTGTATGTAATAATGCTATATTACTTGGCTGTGCTTTTAATTTATTTTGAAGGCGTGCACTTCTAAATTTATGAAACAGATCTCTGTTTGCATTTACAAAATTGGCTATTTCATATATTTAAACAAGGTAGTGTAAGTATTTTTAACCTTACAAAATGCGGTTTACAAGTTTCATCTGGTTTCATACCACAGATTGACCTTACACACTTTTTTTGGGCTTTGAATGCTTTTAGCATAGCTTAAAGTGGACGTAACATACGCATGGTAGGCAGTTACGACAGATGATTGATTAGCAGTTTTTTTTTTCAAATTGTGCAGAGCGTATTTATTGAAAGATTTTTAAAAGGTCCACCCTGTTACATAGTACCAGTCCCTAGTTTCAATGTTTTAGGTTGTGTGCTGTCAGTTAGTACCAATAGAATAAGAATTAAAGGAAGAAAAAATTGTGCGTATGCTTATCTACCCCCGGCACCCCGCAAAGCTTCTGCAGCAGCTCGAATCTGCAAAATACACATTGGAAAAAATCTAAATCAAAGTTTAAAAAAAATTATTCTATGCTTAGAAAGGACGAAACGCTGGAAACTTGGCCTAAAGTAATTTATTCAAAACTAAATTTATTAAAAAAATAGCTATGAAAGCTATCACAAATTAAATTAAAAATATACAGAATAAAAATAAAAATGACATAAAAATACACGTACAAATGAGGTCCCTTAGGCACTTGTCCCACCGCCGACGATGAGCGAGAAGCGAGCAGAGCGAGTAACTAGAAACGAGTGGGCGAGCAGTGAAAAGCGAGTGTTCAAGCACGACGGGCGATTACTCGCTCCACTCGCTCGAGCCGGGCGGCCGCCAAGCTAACAGCGCTGAGCGAGTATCGCTGAGCTAGTTTCATAGCTCAGCGAGTTTTATAGCTCTTGTCGCTGCGACAAAAGATGTAAGAGAGAGTTCTCGCCGGCAGTGTGAACCGCCAGCGATCAACTATTAATATATATATGTCTCTTTTACTCACACAGGATCTTATATCTTTTGTTCGTTTCTTAAGCGAGAAAATAGTCGATAGCCAATCGTTTCCTCGCCGGCGGTGAGACAACTGCCTTAGTTAAGAATGTAAGGCTATCATCTTACCTACATAGGTACATCTATGCTCAGTGCATGTAAGTGTAAAATGCTTCCACAATGCTTTACACTCTCATACATCCTCTTAAACATATTCACAGCGCTTCGTACGAAGGCTTAAAGTAAACCTTTACATTCCTGTTCTACGAAACCATCAAAACATACAATAGGCGACCTGCGCTCGCGTCCCACGATTCGTGACCTACTTGGGATGTACTTGTGCGCACGACCTTACATGCTTGTGATGTATTAATTAAATCTTAGGCATAAGTTCATGTATGTGCATAGACTAATGTTAATGCTAAACTTTCACAATAATATAATGTCTTAAACTTTCGTGATTTTCACTCATAGTCAAAATACCACGCACAGGACTTATCACGCTAACACACACGAGTAATATTTACCTCGACGTTTCGGCAACATTACAGTGGACGTGGTCACGAGTAGACTGAAGTGTGGGGTGTCAAGTCTGCCTAGCAGCGAGTCCTTCGAACTACCCGCACTTGATCACTAATAGTACCGGCACTCGTATCACGAACTACCCACTTGGTCATTTTTATTTGTCACCCCATCACAGAGAGGTAAATATTACTCGTGTGTGTTAGCGTGATAAGTCCTGTGCGTGGTATTTTGGCAAATATATATGTTTATTATACGTTGTATATCACGTCTGATATCCACAAAACGTGATCAGCCCAATCAAGTTTTTTTTTAACAATTTTTAATAACAACGAAAAACCATCACGACTCATCCATGTTAAATAATTACAATTCAGGAAGCCACTTATTGGTAATAACGATGCAACTTAATTAGTTATTGACCCGAGATCGAACCTTGAACCGTGACAAAGGCAACAATTACTAAACCAGTGCCGGAAGCATTGGGGCGTAATCAAGTGTGAAAACTATTAACTTATTAGCTTTAATACTTATAGTGTTTAGGCCGTTTAGCGTGAGATAGCCTAGCCTAGCCTAGCATAGATGGGCCAATCAACTATTTTACCGACACTTTGGGCATCTCCTGCGTTACCAAAATTGTCTCTGGCGTTACCAAAAAATCGTACTTCCAACAAGATATTTCACGGTTTAATAGCTTAAACTTACGTAGGATGGCATGTATTCATGTACACCATCTATTAAATTACAGAAAAAACATGTTTACTTACAAAAATCTGTAATTGTTTGAAAAATGACGCGGACAGATTAGTGCCGGTAAAAAAGTTGATTGGCCCAGATAGCCTTTGGCCATCATACGGCATACACACATATAATTTTATCCAAGCATTATGGGATACTTTTTAACCCCCGACGCAAAAAGAGGGGTGTTTTATATTTGACCGCCATCTGTGTCTGTGTGTCTGTCTGTGGCACCGTAGCTCTTAAACGGTCGGACCGATTTGAATGCGGTTTTTTATTTGAAGTCAGGTTTTCTAGCGATGGTTCTTAGACATGTTTCATCAAAATCGGTTCAGCCGTTTTTGACATATTGAACTTTGAAGTGACAGTCGGTGGTTTTCCAACTTTTTAATACGTATAAATTCGTACAGTCAGCAGCTGAAGTAGATGAGCGGTTATGGTGCTCGAAATTATCTAAATACTTTTTAGGGTTCCGTAGCCAAAATGGTAAAAACGGAACCCTTATAGTTTTCCCGTGTCTGTCTGTCTGTCCGTCCGCGGCTTTGCTCAGGGACTATTAATGCTAGAAAGCTGTAATTTCGCACGAATATATATGTAAACTATGCCGATAAAATGGTTTAATAAAAAAACAATAAAATTTTGTTATGTGTTTTACGTACAAGTAGCTGTTGCCCGCGACTCTGTCCGCGTAGAATCGGCTAGCCCGCGGGAACTATGATATTTTCTGGGATAGACTATCCTATGTCCTTCTATACGGGAGTCAAACTATCTGTATACCGATTTTCATCTAAATCGGTTCAGCGGTTTAGACGTGAAAAGGCAACAAACAAACAAACACACAGACTGACAAACTGTTATTCCAAACGAGCAGGTACCTACATACCAAATTTCATTTCTCTAAGCCCTGTGGTTGTTATTTCGAGATTTTATTCCTATCCCGTGGGAATATCGGGTTAATGTCTAGCTATCTACGTACCAAATTTCATTCACATCCGTCCAGCCGTTTGAGCGTGAAGGAGTAACACACACACACACACACACACACAAACTTTCGCATTAATAATATTAGTAGGATTTGTGGGATAAAGAGTTATAACATTTGCATGCATTTGCAGGTGGTAGGGCCTTGTGCAAGGTCCGCCCGGATTGCTACCACCATCTTGCTCGCTAATCCTGCCGTGAAACAGCAGTGCTTGCACTGTTGTGTTTCGGCGTGGAGAGTAAGACAGCCGGTGACATTACTGGCACTTGAGCTTACCCATCTTAGGCCTCTAGGTTGGCAACGCATCTGCAATCCCCCTGGTGTTGCAGGTGTCTATGGGTGATGGTGACCATCCAGTTGAATAAAAAAAAAGAAAAAAAACATACGTATTCATACATACAAATTCCTTCATTCCAAAAACATACAAGAAAGCTAAAAATACACTAATAAAGATATTGTTAGCAACATAAATAAACAACATTAGTCTTGTTACGGTTAAGTTACAAAACATGAGAATCCGTATTTGTTCTAGTTTGGTAATCTCGTTTAAGATGTTACTACACCGTAAGCAGGTTTCGCCAGAATTAGCTCTTTTATGATTGGTTATTTGGAGTCTTTTTGTATTTTTTATTTCAACTCCAAATTTGTTACTTTTACGTAAAAGTAACAAATTTGGAGTTCCAATACAAATAACCAATCATAATTTGATTGCTTAGTAGCGACATCTCTTGTCTGGGTGAGCGGTTGGTTCCGATAGAATGTGACGTCCCTCGATGAGAGCGAAAACATAGATGTCGCTAGTGCTGCTGCATAAGTAGCGTAGTAGAAATAAGCAACCTGAGATATGTATGCATAGGAAAAATTCGTGTCTAAATTCCTGTCCAGCGGTGGTGTAGGGGTTATAGCACGCAGCACGGATTGCTGAGGACCTGGGTTCGATTCCCAGCGCTGGTCTCTTTTTCTGGTTTTTCTGTGCATCCATGTCTCAGTTTGTATTTTCGATATAGCTCTTTTATGGTTTTAAAAAGGTTCTAAGCTTTTTGAGCAATTTATAAAAGCTGTGGAAGCCTGTCGGTTTGACCTATGCTCTCTCAAGCAGAGGGTTGTCGGTTCGAACCCGGACCTCCCTAGGTTTTTCATACTTTATGTTCGAAGTTTTACATGATTTTTTTTCGAAGATCAAAAACTTTAAAAAGAGAAAGAAGGTTGATTGTTCTACACGTGGCAATAGGGTTAGCTCTTTCCTTGGGTACGTATTGGCATTACCATACGAGTACAACGAGGAAATGCAGCCAGCCTTATGGGCACCGTGCCCAAAAAAGCGATCATTAATTTTAGTTCTATTTTTTTTTGTTTTTCGTGTTGATGTATTTGTTATTTATTGTAATATATTGTGTGTTAATAAACATTGATCTTGAAATTTACCAAGGGTTTTTTGGTGGAGAGATCGAGGGGAAACGCGCATACGCTTGTGAAGTTCATAGTCGGCATTTGCCCCGCGTGGTAACTACAGCCCGAGCCCGCTCAATTTTGAGTATGAAAAAAGATGAATTAAGAAAAACACCGGCCAAGAGCGTGTCGGACACGCCCAAGATAGGGTTCCGTAGCCATTAAGAAAAAAACAAGTAATATTCTCTAAGGATTTCGTATTGTGTACGGAATCTCCCTAGTTTAGGTATATTTTATACCTTAGGCTGATATTTACTCTTATTTTTTTTTTATTTTACCATTATGTCGGCGTGACTGTTATGTATATATATTCATACCAAATTACAGCTTTCTAGTACTAAAGGTCTCTGAGCTTAGCCGCGGACGGACAGACAGACAGACGGACAGACATGGCGGAACTATAAGGGCTCCTAGTTGACGACGGGACACTTAAAAGCTGTAGCTTCGCATTGAACCTAAATATTCTTATCGTAAAATAAACATTCAAATTACCCAATGATCACGTAGTAAACGTAGTAGCGAAACAATTTAACGCGGATTCACTCAGACCTTGAGCGTTCGTGTTTACCTTAAGCGGCCATTTTTAACCCGCGATTCTAATTACGTTATCGTGTCATTTGGCTTCGTCTGTTCACGTTTTGGCAGAGTTTGTAGTTTGCTTGCGACATCGCCCGCGGTTGGTGTATTATCGAACTTAGTGCTAAGTGTTAGGAGTTATTTTGGGATGATGGGATTGTGAGTTGATTAGTTAATTTTGTACTAATCCTATTTATATTATAAATGCGAAAGTTTGTGTGTGTGTGTGTGTGTGTGTGTGTGTGTGTTTGTATGTATGCTTGTTACTTGCTTCACGCTAAAACAGCTGGACGGATTTGGATGAAATTTGGTACGTAGATAGCTGGGCGTCTGGAATAACATATACCTTTTATCCCGATATTTCCACGGGATAGGAAAAAATCTCGAAATAACAACCGCTGGGCTTAGAGTTATGAAATTTTTTACAGTTGTTCTTTCTGAACACAACTTTAATGCAGATCACGATGTAAATTTTGGGATTTCCCAGGTGAATTTTGTAAAATCCCGGAATTTCAAATATAACTTCCACATCGAGTAGTGTAAGTACGCGGGTAAACTCTAGTTAGAAATAATTGGCTATTTATTGCGGTGTATCGATCTGACAATAAATATATTATAAGAAGAAAATTAATTACAAATTATGAGAGAACAAAATTTTAATCAATATTGTAGTAAACTTGTTTGCTGAGCCTGAGATTTTGATTCGTTTTTTGGAATTCTAGGCTACATATAGATAATTTGAAGAGAATTTTTAGCAAAATGACTGCTTTCTAGGTCGTAGGTTTAGGCATCACGCCTGCTAAAAACTGTCTTAAGAGCCCCACTCTCGAACCTTAAGGAGCTTCATATTTATCATGTTTGGTTTGATTGACAAAAGAAAAAAAAATATTGGTTTTGGAGTCTTTTTGTATTTTTTATTTCAACTCCAAATTTGTTACTTTTACAGTCATCCCGTGAAATCCAAATATCAAATCCAATCCAATCGCTAGTGTCACTGCTTAATTGACTAAGAAAAAAGCATGCTGAAATGTGTGGTGCATGGGAGAAATTTGTCTCTAGCACGGGATGCTGAGGACCTGGATTTGATTCCCAGCGCTGGTCTCTTTTTCTGGGTAAATGCCGTTAATATTTCCTGAACGGGCTGACTAAAGAGACTAATATTTTTTTACCCCGTAAACTGTCCAATTATGATGATGTAATTGTAAATCGAATGTAATTCTTTGACAGTATGAATACCGGTGTAAACTGCTAATGCACTCTGTAAGAACAATAAGGGGCTGTTTCACCATCCATTGATTAGTGTTAACCGACGGTTAAATGCGATGCCGTCTCCGTCTATTTGAACAAAACAAATAGAGACGGGATCACACCTAACCGCCAGTTAACATTAATCAGTGGATGGTGAAACAGCCCCTAAGTATATAAATAACGTGCAGTATCAACTCTTAAATAACAGTTAACAAATTAACAAAGTATAGTGACAATTTCCGACCTCCGCATACGAATGGCTGCCGCAAAGGTCGCACGTGGGAACTCCGCACTAACTTATCTGCAGTCGGTAAACGTAAAAGGTTAAGCTTTGATTACTAAGGTTAATGGAAAACAATTAAATTTTTCATTTAATTATGTTGATAATGATTAGTTGTAAGCCGTGGTGGCCTAGTGTTTGACCTATCGCCTCTCAAGCATAGGGTCGTGGGATCAAACCCCGGCTTGCACCTCTGAGTTTTTCGAAATTCATGTGCGGAATTACATTTGATGTTTACCACGAGCTTTGCGGTGAAGGAAAACATCGTGAGGAAACCTGCACAAACCTGCAAAGCAATTCAATGGTGCGTGTGAAGTTCCCAATCCGCACTGGGCCCGCGTGGGAACTATGGTCCAAGCCCTCTTGTTCTGAGAGGAGGCCTGTGCCCAGCAGTGGGACGTATATAGGCTGGGATGGATGGGACGGATGTTAATGGATTGTTGTATAGAACTAAGCAGTAAGGCCCGTCAATTGAGCGTAGCCGACAAGAAAAAAATGGACGAAATTAATTATTCCTATGTTTAAACTAGATACTCGTAAAACTTCCAAAATTAGGGTTTCTATGACAGGCTATACTCTATTTGTTCTAACATGATTCAAATGACACATGATGATTATGTAACTTTGTGAGGTGGTAACTAATTTTTCATTTTTTCCAACAGAGATGCTTGAAAAAATTAAATCAAAACTGATGATTGTTCGAATCTTTGAAATTGTTAAGTTACTGCGTAGGCACTGTGTTATATTAACTTACTATCGTTAATGAACGCCTGTACAATGTTGTTTTAATAGGCCGCAATTGCTAGAGGTGAGGGTTATCGGTAAAAATAAAAGCGGTAAAATAAACGAACTTATTAATAATTTGCAAGATTATTCGTCAGAGTCGGCAAGTGACACTCCAAGTGTTGAATAAATTATACTTTAAAATTCAAATAACACTTTTATTTGATAGCGTAACGTTTAAACCAACAAATAATGCTATTGCCTCTTTTAGCACTTGGTACTTACATGCAAAGGTATCGATAGTTTGCGTAACAGTAGGAGGGACTCTAGTTACGTCAGTTTGGCATCTGTCATTTGAAACATGTTAGAAAGAATAACACTTTTAACACTTTGACATTTGCCGACGTTAGTAATTGGTTATTATCGCAAACATTACTGTAACCTTACCGACCTGACGATATTAACACCATCAAGAAAACCTCCTTTGTAAAATGTCCATGGAATTATCCAAAGATTCAACAGTTACGTTCCCTAATAAACACCAGTGTTTACCCTAAAATGAGGATTTTAGGAATTACATAAATTACGTGCTTCCAATACCGTGGGTAACTTGGGATAAAATATAAAAGACCTGGTTTTAAACAAACCAAACATCATCAAATCCGTCCAGACTAACAGACGTAAACGCAGACAATCACAAACAGTAATAATATTAGTAGCTAGATAGAATTGTTGTGATGGAGACACAGGATTGAGAAGGCAAACAACTTAATTATAACAAAATTAGTGTAACAAATGTCATTGAAACTAGTTTTAACACCCATATTAGTAATGATATCACACTGTTCTGGAATAGAGTGACATATTTATGAGTTATTTAGACTATTATGGAAATCACAAATTATCTAAAAATAAATACTTTTGCCGGAAGAAACATTTACTTACTTAATAGGCCTTGACATCTATTGCAGATGATCTAAGTAGCATCGCGACGACACTTGCACTCGTGACTAAATAGGCCGATTCGGGACAGGATCCCCAGCCGTACACGCGACAAGTGTACTCTCCCCCAGGTGGTCGGGGGTTGATGGCCTGCTCGAGACGCCTCCTCTTTTCCTTTAGCATGTGATATCGACATGGAAATACCGACCCGATATTTCGTGCACACGCCCATACAAACTAGTGTCAAACTGACAAGAGTTTCTATGGGCGTGTACATGAAATATCATGTCGTTATTTCCATGTCGGTATTGTACGGACGGTAAATAGTGTCACCCGTCTCTACATCATCATCATCATCTATATTTACGAGCCTAGATCTTGTCGGTGGAGTAATCACCATTATGTTCCCCTCTCTGCCAATGCTTTGAGCTCCTGATACGACATTACATTGACCTCCTCTTTGGCTTGATCCATAAACGCACGTCTCGGTCTTCTCCTGCCTCTCCTGCCTTCTATTTTCCCTTCAATTATTGTTCTTATGTAACTATCATGTCGTATAAGGTGCCCCACCATAATCCCACTTCTATTCTCAATCGTTCTCAGCAACAGTCTCTTCTTGCCTATCAAATTTAACACCTCTTCGTTCGTTTTTCTTTCCGTCCAGCTTATAGCTTCCATCCGCCTCTAACACCACATTTAAAATGCACTCAATCTCTCTCTGTCTCGTGTCTAATGTTCACGTCTCGCCTCCGTACAACGCTATGCTCCAGGTGTAGGTTTTAATAAATTGTTTCCTGACGCTCCTAGAAATCTCTACATAATACATATAAAAAATAGAAATAGAATATAAATATTTATTGCATAATCCACAGAGTCGACATTGGGACAGTCACCAGCATAAATATATGACCATGATCAGCCGTGAAAAAACATCTGATTCTTCATGAAGTCATAAAATGTTGACGACACTTGTCTTGCTTGTTAAAAATACGACTGTGATAGTTTGTAACCGTCGTTTCACTTTAGCGGCGTAAATATCTGATACCTATTAATATCAACCATATGTGACTACCCCACCGGCATATACCGGGTGTGGTCTGTAATATGAGCAAATAAATAAAACATAGATCATACTCCTCATACCGAACAACATTAGTTCAGCGACTCTTAAAAATAAATAGTTTTTTTAATTTTTATTACACTTCTAAGTTTATTCGAAGGAGCAATGTAAAGCCAAATGCTTGATATTTGTAGCGCGACAGGCGACGTCAGTTGTGCTCTAGGATGGTGTACCTGCGTTGATTTCAGTATTTAATTTGTATGAAAAAGGGAAAATCTAAAGACTCCATTATCGTTTACAATTAAAGCATGTTATATTTTTTTTAACCATTGGGTTAGGTTCTTTTCTAAAGAAGAAGATAAGCAAATAGTTCAATTACGTTCGGTAAAGAGGAAAACAGAAATACTCAAAAGAAAAGCAAAATAAATACAAAATTAAAAACATTAAATCCAACATAAAAGAGTCAATCAACTATTTTACCGACACTAATCTTTGTTTTTAAACAAATAAAATATCATACAAAAGCAAATTTTCATATGTAATAATAATATTTTTTATTTTCGACCAACTTGGATCGTAACTTGGAATACAATTGAAAAAACTTATGCTAGTGTTAGTTAAGACATACAGAAGGACAACTACAAAACAAAACATCACTAACACAGCATTTAGGTATTGCGCCGCACGTGAACTAATGCAAATTTATATTTTCTAATCTACCTTCCTCTTCAGATTCTGAATCCGTATCTCTTAATAAATAATTGTCCCTGCACTCTGCAAGGCGAGCTTCTGCTTCGTCATCGTCTCCGAATTCTTCATCTGAAGATTTAACAAGTATCACAGAGTCTTCGTCTTCAATGGTTGACTCGGCCTCGTTGTCATCATCTTAAAACAAAAAAAGTAGATTTAAATATGGCTAACACAGCTTTTTTTTTAAAGTGCGTTTTGAAGGAAAACTCTTTGTTCGTACAGCCATGGGTTTGAACGATCTTAAGGGCCATTATTATGCTAACGTGCTACCATGTGGTAACCACTTACAACTACTAGGGTTATCGATTCTCTGTGTTTACGAGATCAAAATGGTAATTTTTCTTAGTCTACATTTTTGTTTGCGTTAATCATACTTTAAAGTAGGTACCCAATTATAATGTTGATGTATGATTAAACACTTGATTTTTGGGTAAACATTTAACTTGTCACTGTCATACGTTTTCGAAAATTTTGCTAGCTATACTTATAATAAAAATAATAAAGAAACGTTTATTTGCCAACATATAAGTGCTCGTAGGCGACCTAGTTATAAGTATGTACCTATGAGGAAAATTAGTGGCGGTGGTAAGCGGCAATGATGTCGAGATCCGTCAGTAAGAATATTAGAAAATATTTGACTCGGATTTCGCTCATTTGTCTGTCAAACAAAAAGTTTTTGGTAAAATTTCATTTTTAAAAGAAGCTTTATTACTGACTGTACTTTTGTCCCCCAAACTACAGTTGCATACCAAATTTCAAGTCTATGCGACCGTTGAAAAATTAAGTCCTGCGGAGACGATCCTAGCCGGAATAGTAGGATGTCATTACCAGATTATTGTATTGTCACGCAATTTACACAAGTATGCCAAATTTTAAGACAATCAGACCACTAAAAGTGGGTGAAATTTAACTTGCAAGATTTGACCCGCACATAGTTAGTAGATACGAGGGTCATGCCAAAAGAAATTAGATATTCAAAAACTACAAGGTTTATTATTTATTATTGCTATCTATTTTTTCGAAGTATTCACCGTGAGCACGTATACACTTTTTCATCCGGCTAAACCACTTGGAAAATGTCAGTGACCATTCTTCTTTGGGTACCTCAGAAATTTCATAATTGTAGGCAGCCAGGGCATCTTCTTTGGTTTCAAATCGCCTTCCTTTTAATTTCGAGTTTCGTAGTAGCCCTGCAGTAATTATTTATTACTTAATACTTAATTTGCAGTAAAGTTATATCTGATATGTACAGCAATTAATTATCAGTTAATTTAATATTATAAACAAAGAGTATAAGTACCAAAGAGTACTTCTTCTTCTCTTTTAAAATATGGCTTTTCTGTCCTAATTAATAGGACAATTTCGCCAGTGTCAAAGTATACTCTCTTTGAGAGGGACGTTGTACGGTGGTCGTAGTTTTTGCAACTTGATAGAAAAATTCCAGAAACCACGTGGACACAACTTGCGCATTAAAAAATGTCAGACACGAGAGAAATATAGAATTTTGTGATCACTGTTCACTTTTAAGGTAAATCGCCGCATAAAACACTATCAAAATTATACTTCAACTAGCCAAAGAAACAGAAATAGCAAAATTAGATATTGTCTACATCCGCCATGTTCGAATGCTACAAATAAGTACCCTATGTATGGCACATACGGATCTGTCAAATGAAAGGTGTTACCACTAAAATTAATGATGTGCAACCCTGAGAAGACATCTACATTTCATTCTATGCCTTAAAACACTTTCCATTTCTACCATAATGCACTCAGAAACGAGACAAAACCTTTTGAAAGTTTCTCACTTTGTCTAGCACTGGCAATTAGTTCAACGGCTGAGTGAGACAAAGCGAAGTGAAATATTTAACAGTTAAAAATCCTGGTTAGAGCAATCTACGAAGACTTCTTACATGGAGTACCTAGTGAGTTGCGTTTAATCTATGCCTATAAAATAACACCATATTTTGACTGACTGACTGAACAACAATACATAGTCTGGACTACTGAAACTAAAGATTTAAAATTTAGCAGATACTTACTTAGTATACCTTATCACAAAGGTGCACCAAGAAGGACGTTTCCGATCGGTAGATGGGATAAAGCTGATTACTGAATGCGTTATTTTGATTTCCGTTAACTTTAAAGGAACATTCAACAGGTAAAATTAAGTTAATTTCTCCAAGGCATTGTCTGGCTTAACTTTTATTGTTTTATAGGTAATGAGGAATTAAGATATTTAATTTGGCGCGATAAAACACTGCAATATTTTCTAAATTTAGGTATAATGCTTTTATAGTTCGTAACATTTTTATAAACTTTTATATTACGTATTTAGCAAAAGGAGATCAACAATTTGAAAAAATAATAGTTGTTCCATAACTAGAAACTTGTTTTTCTTCGCAAACTATTCCGACTCACACTTGACCTGTTTTTTTCTCACATCACTATTTCTATTACCTTACCAAAGGTAATTTCGATTGTCATTAACAAAACCACCGGAGCGCAACATAACTTATAAAATCCTTCCACCGTCTCTAAACTACAAAAACTAATAATCGAACAGAATCTTCGTTTGTGTGGAGCCATGTTTTTTGTGTGACACAGTCTATTTCACATCTCACAACCATAGAGCAATTTTGTTTTTTTAAAGGCAACACCTGAGATTAGCCGAGTTCTATAACCTTTAATGTCTATGCCATCGTGCGAATCGGAGAATCGCGATTAGAAATGGTTTTTTAGCTAGCAGCTTAAATGATACATAGGAATGTTTACGAGCAAGTACAGGCGAGATGCCAATAACAAAGTGATGCTGTTTCAATTCATCATCAGAAAAACACCTATCCAATATAAAGCTTTTGCTTCAATAAAGTTAATGTAGCCTACAAGGCGTGCATTTGTTCATCTTGTTTGTAACCAAATGTCTAATGTCAAGATAAATACAGGCATATATTTTGACTTATCCTACTAGAAAAACGGTACAGATTCTGTGTTTTTTTTTTAAATTAAGGGTAGCATTTAAAAAAAACTTACCAATTTAACCTACAAACTTACCGTCTTACTAGAAGTGTATGTTTAAACTAGCATCTTCTTTTTTATTCCCTTTCCTAAATTAAATATTTTCAGCTGACTTAGTAGCTTTATAACTGAATAGGTTGTTTTTGGTTACAGTGAATCGAGAAGATCTTAACTGATACCTTAGACATTGAATGACTCATCCAAATTAGCTACAAAATAAATAAAAAACTGTACTCACTTGCGTTGATTACAACAAAAACATGCAGGTTCTAATTCAACAACTTCTTACATATGCCGTCTGTATATCATGCATCATTACCAGTGTTACAATGGCGTTTTTATGGCGTCGAATACCATTGTAACCATCAAATGTAGCAAAAACTATAACAAACGAGACAAGAAGTAATCACGATCCATATCATAACCCAAAAGTCAATCTAGAAGAGCGTATAAACAGAACAATTGTGACTCTGTTACGTCGTTTCTGAATTAGATGTCTAGTGGAGGTCGTTTGAGTGTTCCTTATTTTATAATATGAATAATATTATATGTATATATTTATTACAAAGGATTATGCTAATTACTGTGTAGGCAGATATAATTACATATATATTATTGAATCTGTACTTTGCTTTCGGACTAAGGAACTTGAACAGCAAAAAGCAGTCGAAGTTATTTGCCTTAAGAATAGTTATTCAATGCATCTGGTTTTATTACTCATGATGTTTAAATGGGCTTGTATTTAACACCTGTAATTGTGGTGTGGTTGTAGTAATTGAGTCGTAATGTCAAGTTTATTGACAAGCTTTCTAACCAGAGTTTTATGAAATGAAATTATGGCCTTCCGTTCTGACATTAACTGCCTTTCGATGATGTATGACGACTTTGCTTGCTCGTATCTTGAGGACAATATATATATCAAGTATCCATTGGACTGTTTTTTTGAGGACAAAGTACTCCATGTACTTATCAAGTGGATGCTTTGGAGCCTGGCACCTTGGATGTTCTCTTATTTTCGCTGAAAATATTTTTTCCAGGTGATTAATTTCCCAACTGTTTCATACGGACGAACGATTTCTTTGAAACTATAAGTACTTCAGGACTTTTGTAAAACTAACCTAACCTCAATATATCCTGAATAGTTTACAGTTTGGGAAAAAAAACCTTCGTCCTTTTGAAGCAGGAAATGAAACAAATTTGTACGGAACCATAGATGCGCGAGTCTGACTCACTCTTAGCCAGCTTTTTAAAACAAGATTTCTAGTTAGCAATACTGTCCCCTGGTTTTTTAACTATAAGTGAGATTTATTGACCCTTGAATAGTACTACCTGTTGAATGAGTAATTGTGTCTAGCAGGCGCGCTTGCGCCGTCACGCCTTATTGCGGGGCAGTGGCGTGTGGCCAAAGACCCACTTTGGTGTGATGTAACCTTAGGTTCCGAGGAAGTTAATATTTGCCTAAAAAGTTTGCTTTTTGAAAAAAATCATGTCACTGTTATTTTAAACTGGACATACTATGTTAGACATGAGGTACAAAGTGCTGCGGCCGGCGCCCCTAACACCGCTGCACCCGTGTGCAACGCACACCCTGTACTAGGTAAAGTCGCTTCTGTCTTCATCACATGAGCCGTAGGACATCTATTGTTGGAGATAAGCCACCCCATTTGCTTTTCCCTTAATAGAGCAGAATTTTAGACTAAAATTGAATATAGGTAAACTGAATTAGGAAAAAGTAAAACTAGGTAAGTTACCTAAAGAAAGTGAAGACGTGGTTGAGATTTTGTATCATAGGCCTACCTTAGGACATTTGGCGCATTACCTTTGTTAACGACTATTCAAGTATCTGTCTCCTGAGACCAGAACCAACCAAGCAGACCACAGTTGCAGGTAACGATTTGTTCTTCAGTTCTCTAATAGAATAATCCGACTTGGTACGTAATATTATAATTCCTACTAATATTATAAACACAGATTTGGATGAAATCTGGTATGTATTTAGATAAGTAGGTGGTATCTAGAATAACACATAGGCTACTTTTTATCCCGATAATCCCACTGGATGCAGATAAAATCTTGAAATCTCAACGACTGGGTTTAAAGTCATGAAATTTGGCACAGGTTATTTTTAGTACAACGTCAGTGGAGACAACGATATAATTTTTGGAAATTCAAATGGGAATTTAGAAAAATCTCATAATTTTTGTTCAACTGCTGGAGCTAATGATTTACGCGTGCGAAGCCGCAGCTAACCACTGCTTAGGTATAAATCATAATGACTGCTAACAAGTGGCACAAAGAACCGCGTCAGTAATAATAATAACTAATTATCCAATGACATAATCATCTTGCGACAGACTTTCGTTGCGATTCTTCATAACTCATTAATTGATGTGCTTGGAATCTTTTCAATGAAAGTTGTTAGGAATAGTGCAAAGATGTTTAGTGAAATGGTTGTTAAAAATCATGATTCGTGGTTTGAGAAAGAAAGTTATTAGTCAGCAAGTACTATTGAAAACATGATAAATACAAGTTTAAGTAGCCGATAGTATTTTTGTGTGCTCATTGAGTTAAGCTATACGTAAGGTGTTTCCAGGGCCGGATTTAGGGGAGGGCAACCGGGGCTACACAAAAGAAGGGCTCCCACATTAGAAACCTTGATTTTTTTTTCAAATTCCGACGAGTAAGCAATTTATTTTTCGCTGTTTTACCTTTACCCATAGTAATTTTAGGCGCGGGGGGGTCCCAACTCCTCTGCTGCCCCAAGGCCTCCATTCTTCTAAAACCGGCTCTAGGTATTTTAATGTATACGAATAACAGTTTTGTTTATCATACAGATAAAAATAACGATGGGTCGTTCTAACACTGAAGATATTTAAATGCAGCACAAACCAAAGGAGAGAAGTCGTGGTACGAGTACCCTAGTGATTTGACCTATGGCCTCTGAAGTCGTGGTCGTGGATTCGAGCTCAGTCACACCTAAACGGCTGGACGGTTTTAAGCATATGAGGTATCATTAGATGCGGCAAAAACGTCGGATTGGCTAGAACTCTGTTAGGTTAGTTAAATTTCAACAGTCAGGGTCAGGACCCATTACTGGGAATCTTAGGCCGGTCAAGATTTTGAATGAATCCCGACTGTAGAAGTTTAAGTTACTTAACAGAGGTAGACTGCAAGAATTGACTATGCTTTCAGTTTTAATTTAACGTTTTTTTTAACTTAGGTAAAATTAAATTAGCTTAACATTAATCGAAAATTGCTTAACGTACCATTGCTCTGAACTGCATTTCATGCGATGTTAAATATAAAATAGTGTAAAGGACTTAACAAAATGAAACCGTATAATGCAGGAGTTACTTTCCAACTTTATTATACTCACAAGACAAAACATACTTGACATTTAAGTAATCACTTAGAGAAAGTGTAAAATCACTTGAACTTAGAGCTGAAACCCGAATTCTAGCGTAATCATCAAAGCAAAGATTTCGCTAAAGCATCGTGACATTGCAAAGGTGTTGTCACGTCGCTGCGGATTTCGTGGCGGCAAAAACCAAACGATCGTCTATCGACCCTAGAGGTTATTTAATGGAGCGATTACAGGCAAAAAGCTTGAAGAAATTTGGCGAAACGAGATGAAGCGGTTCTCGTAGCCGAAGTGTGTGTGTTGCTTGTGATGGCACGTGGATTTGTTAGATCATTTTCCGAAACGGTTTATTTATTAGTAGTCGCGGATCCAAGACGTGGTGCTTCACTACGAGTATAAGTACATATGCTCAGAGTTGTTCAGTAAGCTATGAAAAGCCTATATCTTTGAATTCTTCGGAATTTATGTGCGAGATTGCATTTGTTTTAGCTGAACCTGTTTCTTTTTACAAGCTTTTTACAAGCTTTTATTTAACTTGCCCTGTTCGTTCATTTATTTGGGTCAAATCTTGCAAGTTAAATTAGACCCACTTCAAGTAGTCCGATCGACTTGAAATTTGGTAAACTTATGTACATCTGGTGACGATGCAATAATCTGATAGTGACATCCTGGTAGTCCGGCCAGAATTGTCTCCACAGTACGGAACTCTTCAACGGTTAATGGCACCGACTTGAAATTTGGTATTCAAAATGTAGTTTGGGTAACAATACAATTACAGTCAACAAAAAGTACAGTCAGCAAAAAAAGGTTGCCTCCATCCATCCATGCCTATTCCTACCAGCCAAAATGGCCGCCACTTAGCTATGTGTCGCGAAAAGATCTGAAGATGATTTCGCGACGCTGATTTTCAGTAACGCCAGTTACAGTTACATAGGTTATAGGTTTATATTATTTAACACGAGTGTGAGAGAGATGGTACGATACGAACTTCGATTTTCAAATGTTGTAGTAGCCCCCCCAGGCCATTAGCTCAAAGTGACACTTAGTGATTTAGTTTTGGCACAGTTTTTACGCCAGTTTCAGACCATCGGGGTCAGGAGTGTTTCTTCATTATTCCGTTGATGACACTTGCGAAAGTGACTACCGGACAGATCTGTTGGCAAACTGCACGTTTATGCATTTGCCAACAGTTGATTGAAAATTTAAATGAGAATAAAGCTACACAAAGCGAATAGCTGGTACCATTAAACAAGGCTCGGAACCGGTTTATAAAATAGCGGTAAATACCGGTTTATTTCGGTTTAACTCCGAACTTTCAAAAGAACGCGAACATTTTTAGGAACTTAACTATAAATCTAAATAAACCGGTTTATTCGACGAGTAACAGCTGGCCGGCCGGCGGCGGGCGTCGACGTTTAATAAACCGGTTTTGATTGTTCTAAACCGGTCAATCTGACAAGGACCTTATGGAAATGTTCAATTAAAACCGGTTTAAAAATAACGGTTTCGCGAACGAAACCAAAATGAAAAAGTTTTTCGCCAAGTACATGATAACGGTTTGGAAATTTAACCGGTATCCGAGCCTTGCCATTAAATAATACCCGTACCCGTAATGAAAAATTGGCCAAGTGCGAGTAGAGTCTTCGTCCCTTGTTATGATGATTTTTAACCCCCGACGGACAAAAAGTGGAGTGGAGTGTTATGAGTTTGATGCCGATGACTATCTGTCTCTCTGTCTATGGCGTCGTAACTCTCAAACGGATGTAATGGTTTCGAAGCGGTTTTTGTACGTAAAAGCGAATATCCTTGTGTATAACATAGCTAAAAATGATTAGCTTGATTTCATTAGAATCGGTTTAGCCATTTTTGAGTCTAGCAGTGGATTTCTTACAGCTGATATGATGATGATGATGAGATATTGAAGGTTGAAATGACTATGTCAGAGGATCTTCAACTTTTCTAATTAAAAGTCGTAAAGATATTTATGTATCTATATTATCAAGATCATTTTCATTTTGCGACCGCGGACAGTCGGTCCTTTTGTTCATATCAAAATGTAATTACCTTGACTCTTGAATAATTAGTTTTGTTAATATGTTTTTAATATTTAACAAATGTATTTCTTCTTTACAGGTAAGCGCCGACGCCAACATCTCCCCAATACTGGTTAATCGGAACTAATCAAGATAACATAATCAAATTATAATGTGTTGACAGTTTAACCAGTTAATTTGCAGTGTTAGTTTAACGCCACGTTAATGGCATTACGTCTAACGGTTATTTAAAGTTGTGTAAAGTTTAAAGTAAGAACGTTGCCAAAGATGGCCGGCGTTCCCGCCTTTTTTGCAACAATTAATTCTGCTCGGTTTTTTGTTTTAGTCGCTAACCCGTGGGCTTTGGTTTGCGTAAACAATGTGGGTAATTGATTAGTTAAGGCAATTATAAAATGTGTGTTTTTGCTTGGATTTGAATGATGTTTAAATTTTTTATAGACTTAATGTTCGCGCGGTGACGTGTCAAAATTAAAGTGTCTATTCGGTTAAGGAAGTATGCGATTAAGTTAGCTGTATGAAATTCTCCTCGAACTTACTTATCTTAAAATTATCTGAAACCGTGGTGGCCGAGTGGTTTGACCTATGGCCTCTCAAGCAGAGGTTCGTAGGGTTCAAACCTGAGCTCTGAGTTTTCAAATTTCATGTGCGAAATTAAATTTGAAAGTTGAAGGAAAACCATTGAGTTTTGTGTGTAAAGTTCCCAATCCGCACGAAGCCCGCGTGGGAACTATAGACCAAGACCTCTCATTCTGAGAGGAGGCCTGTGCCCAAGCAGTGGGGCGTATATAGGCTGGGGTTTTAATGTTTTTTTTGCTTATTTGTTTCTATTTTTGTCACTGTTAAGTCGCTACGCTCTGGACAGAGTGGTCGTGGTTATTGGTAGTGAACCTTCATGACTACCACCGACGCATGTCCTTCCCAGTGTCTCGAACTATCTCCATGACGAATTTCCTCTTAATCACTTAAGCGGTTTAAGCGTGAACATGCAAGAGAGAGACAGAGTGACATACCTACAGATTCTGCTTGGTTTTTTTTACACAGAAATTGGCTTGCGTTGGAATACAATCACGCACTGAAGTAAAAAAAAAAAAAAAAAAAAAATAAATATCACGGGACAATTCACACCAATTGACCTAGTCCCAAAGTAAGCTTAGCAAAGCTAACGAAGTAAACGAAGATGCGGACTAACATCGCTTGTCTTCCTAGATTTGAAAAGCTACTACTAAATTCGAAAATTGAAGTTCTTATCGTACCGTCCCTCTCGCTCATAAGCGTCAGCGGGACGGCAAGATAAGAAGTTCGAATTTTGCACTTCGTAATAGGGCCAGCAGGGCTACTACGAAACTCGAAACTCGAAGTTCGTGTCGTGCCTGCCCTCTGACAATTATACTATTTAATACGGAGCGAGAGGGCCCGCACGACACGAACTTCGAGTTTCGTAGTAGCCCTGCTGGTTAGAAATCAAGGAACACAGAAGCTGGCAGAACATTCCACTCCTTAGCTGTCCGGATAATAAAGGACGAGCGAGAACGCTTTGAGCGAGTTCATTATAGTTGTTTAAGTACTCATAACTTTGTATTAAAATACTGAAAAACGAATTAGAACAATCTAAAAACGTGACGTCCGAAATTTTGCAAAACGTTGGTCAATTCGCATTCTACGATGATTACGATTGTAATCGAATCAGATCTAGGATGATTCGTGACATAATCTATTCTATCGATTGTAACAAGGTGTTGAAATAACTATCGATGAAATATCGATGTTTGATACGTAGTGATTGGAGTTTAGCTTTTTCAATGGGAGTTGGAGATACGGTTTGGTAGAAAACAATATTGGCAAACGTCCGTCATTTTGTTTATGCCTAAATATCATGCGTGGGGCAGTTTTACTAAAAGCGCGGTATTACGACTTTTGTAACTTTTTATGAAAATAGACAGGCATAAGTATATGTATAATATAAATTGAGGGTCGATCCACATCTATCTATTCTATATTCTTACCTCTTCATTTTAACTGTTGAACCGATTTGACTGAAATTAGGACAGTTTTAATCCTTTAAACATTTAAAGATAAACTTCTTTCTAGACAAAGCCGGGGGCAAGCTAATATATATTGGTCTTGAATTGAAGTTGTCTTGAAAATTTAAACAAAAAAATACCTATGACACGTTCTGTAAAACAAATCTAAGGCGTGGGATACACACAAGCGGCGTAAGGCATAAGGCGTAAGGCACTAGCTAGCTAGTGTGCCTGCGCCGCCCGCTTGAGTGTAATTCAAAATACGTCTCCTTAGTACATTTTGTATACAAACGTTTTGAAGCGGCACCGTGCCTGCGCTGCGCCTGTGTCTTACGCCGCTTGTGTTTATTCCACGCCTTGATACACTTCACCATCCAAAAACATAACCCTCATTTTTATTGCATCCCAGACAGGTAATATACCTACTAGTCAGGACTCTACATCCAAGTAGGTAGGTACGAAATAAAATACGATTATACCGTAAAATGATATACAGTGATATGTTTATGACAGAGCTTTCAATACCACCGTGTCAGGAAACAATTTTCGCTGCCATTTTGGGTCTCGTGAATAATTCGTTGTACAGTCACCAGCATTAATATCTGCCACAGCGGAGCGTGCAAAAATATCTAACACGTCCTTTCGGCCCTAGAAATAGAGTCGTATCAGATAAATATCTAGCACGCTCTGTTGTGTCAGATATTAGTGCTGGTGACTGTACGGTCAGCAGACTAATAAACGAATGTGGACTTCAGAATTGTATTTTTTATTATTCGACTGGATGGCAAACGAGCAAGTGGGTCTCCTAATGGTAAGAGATCACCACCGCCCATAAACATCTGCGACACCAGGGGTATTGCAGATGCGTTGCCAACGTAGAGGCTTAAGATGGGATACCTCAAGTGCCAGTAATTTCGCCGGCTGTCTTACTCTCCACGCCGAAACACAACAGTGCAAGCACTGCTGCTTCACGGCGGCAGGTATTTCTTTGTTTGAGTCATCTGGTAGCATGGTGAACGTTATGTTACTTGCAGCATAAACTAGGGTTGAGTTCGAAAGGTGTCGAATGGGTTTGTGTGATGTGTTCTTACAGTGGGGAAGTGGAGGAGCTGCATGACCACACATTTGTTGGATAGACATAGCTATCACAAGGAGCAAAGTAATTGTTTGTAGTGCACAGACTTTTCATCCCATTATTCCCACAAAATCTCGAAATCACAACCGCTAGAATAAGAGGCAGGAAATTTGGTGCGGGTATTACGATTATATACCTAGTTTCATCCACGAAGACGCATGATTTTGTCAAAATTAGACATTAATGACATTGTAATAAGAACCACGGCACGCGTCATCGTGAATGACTCTGACTCTACCTATATACATGATGGCTTATTTAGATCGGTCAGTACCTATGGGAAAGTCTGAAACTATAAGACATACGACGATCTGTTCTTAGGAATCATGTTATTGGTTTTAATAAGAAGAAAAACTGCATTTATACATAAAAAAAACTTTTACTCAACTCGGGAATTGAACCCGGAAGTTTAGAAAAATAAAAGTTAATTTTATTAAAGAATATGAAAACAATGCATTTTATTCATTCTAGATATCGTGTTTCATAGTTAAATCTATTGCTTATGACCTACACTATCGATATCCAAATAAAAATAATGTAAGTTTTTTTTTCAAAATGACCTGGTTTGATTCCCGTACTGAGGAAAAGTATTTTTTTATGTTTGAAAGCAGTTTTTCTTTTTACACATACACGTTTACACATTTTCAACATAACGTATGTCTTATAGGTTCAGAATTTCCCATACTGACCGATCTACCGATCTCTCTGGGAATTTAGTAAAATCCGCGGGTAGTGTACTAAAAATAAATTTCCGTACAAAATTTGGTAAAAAATGACACGTTATTTTTGCTCATCGGTATGACTGTACTGTTATGAAGCAGGGGATCAATTAATCGTGTTTATGGAGGACTCACGACGCGACATTTCGGTACCACGATCTGAGTTAAGCTGCACGATGACTTGATAGGGGTTTTGATGAATAAGGAAAAGTCATTCACATTTTGTACCAAGGGGATACAGTTTATTTGAACAGAGAAATGATACTTTAAGTAGGTATTTAATTACTTATAAATTTAAAAGAAAACTTGGAAGTGTAAATCATATTTTTTTATATGATAGAAGAAAAAAGAGCGGGAGGGTCATCTGATAGAACGCTGTCACAGCCGCCTATGGACACTTGGGTATTTCTTAAAAAAGTGTCCCGTAATGTGATTGACAAGAAATCAGTTTTGTCAAGAAATTATTAACCCTAAGGACGAGATCAAAGTCAAAGTCAAAGTCAAAATATCTTTATTCAATTTAGGCTATAACAAGCACTTATGAATGTCAAGAAAAATCTACCACCGGTTCGGAAAAAACCTCTGCTGAGAAGAATCCGGCAAGAAACTCAACGAGGTATATATATATTTTTTTTAAAACAGATTTACAATATTATTAAATGATATGTATACATCACAAGTATTTAACACAACTTTACTTTTAACACAGTAGGTTCGCTATTTGAAGGGATCGCTAATGCGGATCGGAATTATTTCCAAATATCCCTGTCCATGATATAATCATTAACTTTATAATACGCCTTTGATATTAATGTCTTCTTGACAATAGATCTGAATTTTGTATCCGTTTCATTTGTAATATTTTTTGGAATTTTATTATAAAAACGTATGCAATTTCCCAGAAAAGACTTTTTGGTTTTAGCCAGTCTGTAAGATGGAACTTTAAGCTTCCCTGTGTTTCTAGTAGCCTTTGGCTTATCGACGTTAGTGGGAAAATCACATATGTTCTTCCTAACATACATGATTATTTCAAAAACATAAAGCGACGGCAGGGTTAGGATATCTGTTTCCTTAAAAAAAGAT
This sequence comes from Choristoneura fumiferana, assembly GCF_025370935.1. Lineage (NCBI taxonomy): Eukaryota > Metazoa > Arthropoda > Insecta > Lepidoptera > Tortricidae > Choristoneura > Choristoneura fumiferana. The sequence continues at coordinate 918,295 of NC_133483.1, forward strand.
CTTAAAGATTCATCAAACATAAACATGGAAAACGTCACGAAATCTCGTGAGGAAAAAATCGTAATTTTGTAAATAAATACATCCAACTACATCGAAACTTTCTATTGGATCCAACAACAATTAAGTATCTGACTTTTTATCATCTTTACCACATGGTTTTGTATATATTTTATGGTTAAAAGAACTTACCTTAAGTGAATTTCAACCAAAATTTTACGAAATATTGCATCCGAAGATTTAATTACCATGTAGTCCGTTTTTCGACGTACTGCATCGTCACACGATTTTAGAAATTTAAAAAGGGAAACATTTTGACTTTTCAGTTACTCATTCACTCACCAGTTTGGTCAGTCACCGCGAATCTTGTTCATTCGTTTTAGAGCTATTATTAATCGTCAGGACTTTTATTCTGCAACATGGGATCCATTAACGCACCAATTATAGCTATCGGGGTTGGGCGGGACAATAAATCTTCGGATGCAATATTTCTTAAAATTTTGGTTGAAATTCACTTAAGGTATTTTAACCATAAATTTTACTTCAATATTGCATCCTTCAGATTTAATTACCATGTAGATGTTTAGAGTTGGTTGCAGAATGAAAAGGCAACATAATAATTACCATCGAACTTTATTATTATGTAATTAATATATGAAATATAATCGAAAATTATGTTGTTTCCAAGGAAATGCTTTATCAACTACATTCGTTATAATACCAGATCATTGTGGTAAGTAACACATATAATAATTGAAATTTAAATCTTATTATAGCAATAAACATAGGTCAACTATTAAGTACAGCTCGAGCAAAAGAACATTCTTCTTCTGTATTAATAAGGGGTTGATTATAAAAGCGGGCAAAGAAATAGTTATTTGTGTCACAAGGGAGCAAAATGGTGTATTTACGGCGAGAGCGTACATTGAATCCAGAATGTAGCGAAGGATTCTACAATAGAATCCTGAGCGTTATGAGGGATTCAAGTGATAACGCCCAAGATGAAAATAATTTTGCTCCCGAGTGGGTCATACAACTTTTCACACCGAGCATTTAGAAACCTAAAAAAAATCTAAATAGGTATTATTAAAGAGCAACCAGCATAGAAAATGGCGTGGCTTTACAATTACGAACTTCAAAAAATGGCATTTGCAATAACAAACTTAGAAAAGCCTTGGAACAGAAAAGTTGCACTTTGCTCCCTTTTGTCAGGGAGGAAAAGTTACTTTTCTGAAGGAGAGGTGTGTAAAGAGAATTTCCTGACCAGCCCGCTGTTCTTTTAATTATATCTGTGGGAATGCCAGATCTACTAGCTGCGGAAGTAGAGGCATGCCGGGTGCTATGAGCTGTGAACGTATTGGTGTCGACTCCGCTGCTACATAAAGTTTGCTTTATCCATCGGCTAATTGTTTGTGGACTAGCATTATGGATAGGCTTTTTGAGTGTAAGAATCAATTTGTTGGAGTTTATGGCAGATCTAAGGTTACAAGTTCTTTCTACGTATATCAGTGCTGGACAAATAGCATCTTATTCTTAAAAAAGGCGAGAATTAGTCTTGGATTATGTCTGTTTGGCGCCGAAGTTTTAATAATGTCATTAATAGTTATAATAATCTTGGATTCTTGTATCTGAATGTCTTTAACACTTATTAGTGATAACGTCTGCACACGTTGTCTTGTGGACAACGCGAGAAGAGTTACCAATTTTTTAGTCAAATTTCCTATTGTTATTGAATCTTTGGAAAATAATCAGATAGATAATCCAAGACCAAATTAGGGTCCCACATATAATTATACTTTGGAAAACATGGTTTTGTTTTAAAAACTCCTTTAAGAAACCTTGAAATACAATCATTATTACACCGGTCTTTATCCATAATCAAAGATAAACTCGACCGAAAGGAACTTAAAGTACCATAACTGGTATTTGCATGATATGTACCTATGCCTTAAAAACATCAAAGTCTATTTTAATTTACAAGTAGGTAAGTTATGATATTGCGAATTAAATTAAAAAAAATTGACATGTAATTGTCATCTACATTAATAAAACATTCAAAAAACTTTAACCACGAAGTTACTGCTCGACAAAAATCATCTAGGCCATCGTTGCACCAAATCATGACTAAATGATTAGCAATCTCCAGTTAATTTAATGTGCGATAAATTGCTTTTATGCAACTATGATGCAACTATGTCTTGGCAATGATTGACGCCGTTAAAAATGGCGTTTACGGAAATAATTGGTTCATTATTAGGCAGAATTTTAGCTTTCACAAACCGGGAAGTATTTGAATATTTTGGCGAATGGCATTGTCTCTTGAAGTAATTCATCTGTCTGTACGTACCTCTACAGCGGTCCGAGTATCACCAACGGCTGAAAATCAGCGCTGGGGTGTTGTTATCAACGCCGTTGTTATGAATCGCAACCACTATTACACTCTCTTCATCCTTCGCGTTGTTGTTGTGTTGTGTGTATTTGTAATATTGTTCTCTTGTGTGGTTGTGAATAAATGTTTTTGTCTTATTGGCTATCGATGTAAAATAACCTAGAGACTTTTGCTCCTTGCTTTGCCCATCGCGCTCCCGCCTTATTGCCCCTAACCGTGATACTGCTCTACTTGCGTTGGAATCACGTACTAAAATTTTAGATGTGTATTTGCTAGAGCGTTCTCTAGAATGGTCGTAGCAATGTTTGACTTGATGCTTCGCTCTGTTCATTATCCAGCTCGCAAATTAAAAAACGGCGAAAATTTATTCTGTTACAAGCGCTCAAATTTTTGTCCACGTTACCCACTACTGCAACACAAAATATGGAAGATTCTCAAAACCTTGTTTTGCGATTGCCGGTTTGACGCGTATAAGGTGTACATTGACAAGAATAGGATCAGCGTGACACAATAGCTATCAAGGATCGGGTTCCGTAACATAACGGTGCGTTAGGATCGACGCGTGCCTGCGTGTCTGTATTAGGTCTGTATACAATATTGGTTATGCCGCATGCGCTAAATTGTAATGCGATATGCAAAGGGTTGTTTGAATTGAGCAATCGTGTTTGATTTTGTTTTCCTATTTTCGATGTTTTTGTCAAGTCACAGGGAACACGGCCTCCCGTGATTTTTTTGTGGTAGCAGTTTCTGCACGGTCACGGTCGGCTCAGGATCAGGTGAGATAGAGGTCAATCACTGTCAGTTTCATGTAAAAATATATATGAGGACTCTACTGGGCTCGGCTGGCACCGAGGGTCCAATAGAAATTTGGAAGTATATATGAATATTCATTGGTAGCAGAACTCCCGGCCCCTATGCGATGTTGAACAAAGGCCTCAAACCTATAAAACACCACAATGAACGACAAGCCGCCGCTTACATCCACCGATTGCCCGAAAATCTCGCGATTTCATCAATCCACCTAGTGCGTTTTCTAATCACAGTACTATTATTACTCACACACAGTATTATTATTATTTCATTTCATTTCATTTATAACACTTCTTTCTTTTTGCGTCGGGGGTTAAAAAGACTTTTTTTATTTTTTCAAAACGCGCACCTTCTTTCCGTCAGCAACCAGGAGCATTATTAAGCTGTAGCTGTACATCAAACTTCCTGCCCATTAGTATGCCAGTGGCGCTCGTTGCGCAAGAATTGCGTGGTGCGTACATGTAGCTATTACTTGTATCTACTAGCCTTTGCCCGCGACTTTCCTCGCGTTAACCATTATACATGGCATTGTATTGAAATTCCAAAAATTCTTCTTCTTAAATTTAAGCGCTCTGGTCAGTGAAGTAATCGCCACTCCGCACGGTCTTCGGCCAGCTGTTTGACTTCCTGATATGACACGACACCCAGTTTCTCCTTCACCTGGTCAAAATAGGTCAATCTTGGTGTTCCTCTGCCTCGTTTTCCTTCTACTTTTCCTTCCAGCAGGTTTAAAAAGATATTGTCGTGTCGTATCAAGTGTCCTATCATATTTCCCCTTCTGCAATTTTTGGTCTCCAGTAAGATTCTTTTTTCTTTGATCTTCGTTGGTTTTCCGTTCTGTCCAGCTCATCTTTTCCATTCTCCTCCAACACCACATCTCAAAGGCTTCTAGCCTTTCTCTGTTTCGTTGAGTCATTGTCCACGTCTCACTTCCATATAATGCAATGCTTCAGATGTGCACTTTTACAAGGCTTTTTTTAGCTTTTCTCCACAAAATCTAAAAGAATTAGGACCGGTGGATGCAAGTGGCGTGTTGTCCTTCATTATTAATGGTGTGTGTGAAGTTCCCAATCGGCACTGGGACCGCGTGGGAACTACGGCCCGAGTACATTTTGAGAGGAAGACTGTGCCCAGCAGTGGGAAGTGTATTGGCTGGGATGATGGTGATAATTCCATAACAAAAAAAAGTGGTCGTGGTTGTAGCTTGAGGATCAGTTATGAACCTTTATGCCGACTTTCTTGGGAAAATTCTTCATTTCTATGGTCATTAAGATTAATTGAAAAATAAGATAAACGACAGAAAAATTAAATACGAATGAGTATATACTTTATTAATATTCATTTTTAACTCGGCACCAGCTGCGTGGCGCCGTAAAAAGTTGCATACGTTTTTACGGACGTCAGTGATACTCGTTCCAAGTATGGCGAAGTTTACAGTAAAGTTACTTTAAACTACGTAACTGTAGAACTACAGAAAGCGCGCGAGTTGCCGTCGGGGTCTGAGGAAAAGAGAGGGAGCATTTCCCCCTGCCGTAGTAGCAGCCTAGTGGGAGCTACGCTAGCTGACGCGGTTTGCACGGAACGGTGGACGCGTATTGGAAAATAGTATGACCGCGCTAACTTATGGATTGTAACTGAAGGCCTACTCTGAGATTCGAAAATCGAAGTTAGTATCATACCGTCCCTCTCACTCTCGTATTAAATAATATACCTTAGTGTCAGAGGGAGCGGAACGACACGAACTTCGATTTTCGAATTTCGTTGTAGCCCCGCTGCACCCGCGCCCGCAGGCGTGCTCCCGCGCCATCTGTCGTACGATAGTCGATAGCCATTTGTATTCAAGTTAGGGCTCCAGTGACAGATTATCATATTCCTTTGAACGGTATTGAACTCGCGCACTATCTGTACGAAAAATTGCATTTGAAGACAAATTTGTCTGGCTTGCCCAACGGGTTGTCCACTCCACGTTGCTGCAGGACACTAAGTTTATTGCCCTTGTCCAGGTAAAGAGCTATCAACAAATGGCCAGAATATAGCGAAGTACCATTTAGTACCAAAAACGAATCTGATATTGCTCAACCAATCTGTTTTAACAACTACTTTCTTCTTTGACTCATACCAAGTAACGCCGTTCAAAACGTTTTTCAAATGTAGACACAGTAAAACACTAGTACAAAGCAATATAAATAGATTAACGTACCAGAACAATATGAACAGCTCTCTTAAATTTATGGGTTCTGAACGCAAATAACTTATTAACGGAATTAGGATTTTAGCGGATGCTAAAGCGAATTCTAATGGTTCGTATTGCCAAGCAACTAAAAAGAAGTTGTAGTACGCTGCGTATATCAAAGATATTGTAATATGGAGGAGGAAGCAGATGAAGTATCGCTGATTGTAGCGTCCAATGCACTGTGCCAAGAAGATGCAGTGGTGGTCTCTTCTTACTATGCAAGCATTGCATGTTTTACAATGCCAACTTTGCGACGGCCGATTCTGCTTGCATATGTCGCAGTATGTTCCTTCTCCTCGATACTTTTTCAAAGTTGTGTCGACCATCATAATTAGTATCATGTTTCCTGCGACGTTGGTGAAGCAGTAAGTCGCGAGTCCGATGTGGAAGTAGTGCATGAAAGGGCTCATGTTTAGTATTCGTACGATATTTGGTCGCATAACTATCAACTGAAACATGAAGTATCCTGGTATCAGGAAGTATATTGTTGAAAAGTACTGAATCTTCTCCAAACACGTACGTAGTTTATAATTGGATATCCAGGACATTTTGCTGTTGTGGTTTGTGGTGCTACTTAATCTTGTTTTTTTATTAACGGACAATATTGCCAGTATTGTGCGTAAGATAAGCACAAAGTTTATTTATAAAATATGTATCTAAAAACTTTCGAACGATACTGCAACGCAAACTTCAGTATGACATGACAGAGAGTCGTAACTCAATCGTAATTTTAGATTTATGACAGCTGTTATTCTTGCTTGTCTATAGCATAGATAGAGTATCGAACGTTATGTCATCGTTCATCCACCATTACCTCCTAAATTACCTCTTATATTTCGTTTTCTAGATTTTTTTAGCGTACAACGGGGAAACCTACTAGACACTGGAAAAATTGTCCTCCAGGACAGAGCCATTATTAAAAAAAAACAACAGATAGATTATTATTGTACATTTTTTATGCCGCCGCATAAGTGCCGTGTCGCTTTAATAACTCGATTACCATTCTCACCTTATCTAATTATTTACGTGACGTCAGTAATGGCAAGTTTGGCAAAAGTTGTTGCCTAACGAAAATATTAAGTTTTTAATAATTCACGGTTAATTACATTAGATAATATATATTTACTACGGAATGTACACCGTTATTACTTTCTTTTTTCTCCGAGATCCTCTCCCCGTGATCAAAGTTAAAGTCAATTCAAAGTCAAAATATCTTTATTCAATTTATGGTCTGTCCCAGAATTCGAGATACTAAAATGACAGTCTGAAATGTCAAACGTAAAAATAATGTGGCCAGCATAAAAGGAACAGTGCTGCTCCGTGATTTCGGTTTCGTTAATAACCGATAAAATGTTTATTTTACGATAGCAAAAATAACATTAATGCATTCAATATTCTACTTTCCATTTTACTTTATCATACGATAAAGTGATGAAATCTAAGCACAGGTAAAAATACAGTGTTCATCACTTAGTGCCAACGTAAAAAATAATACAGAGGGGCTACTACAAAACTAGAAAAACGAAGTTCGTATGGCACCGTCCCTTTCACTCGCGTATTGAATGAGATAAGCGTCAGCGGGACAACATACGAAGTTCGAGTTTTGCATTTCTTAGTTAGGGCCAGCAGGGCTACTACGAAATTCGAAAATCGAAGTTCGTGTCATTCCGTCCCTCTGACACTACTATTTAATTTAATACGTAATTGAGAGGGACGTTACGGTACGAACTTTGATTTTCGAATTCCGGAGTAGGCCCTCAGATATCACACAACGTCATTGTTCATGTTTTTCGTATTCAAGTGGTATTCAACCGATTTTCGTTACTTTACTCGTATTGTCATCGGATGTGATCAGTGCGTTTTCTCGTGTTTTTATTTAGATATTCACATCATAGAATAATAAATCAAATATTCATTATTCTCATATTATTTAGTTAATGTAAAACTTAGAATGAAATTGAAACTTAAACATCAACATCTATAAAAAGTCGAAATATCTCGAAAACGGTCGCATTTTTATTAGACCTATTTTACCTTTTCTAGAATGTCCTAAGTGCCCTACATTTTAGTACATCACGGATCCGTTCATATCTTAATATTTTACGACATACATACATAGGTACCTACAAAATCTTTCGGTAATAACCGGTTGCGGCACATCACTATTTATGAGACGCAAAAAACAGGTAACACATGAAACGTCATTTTAGTATCTCGAATTCTGGGACAGACCATAGGCTATAACAAGCACTTATGAATGTCAAAAAAAATCTACCACCGGTTCGGAGTTCGGAAAAACCTCTGTTGAGAAGAATCCGGCAAGAAACTCAACGAGGTATGATCATGATAATGCTATTACGTTTATGTGGAAATACCTATCAGGAGCTCATTAAAGATTAACTTTTGGATTACTTAATGCACTTTTGGAATATTGTAGGTATAATTTAAGCAAATAATAATACTACGGTATTTGACAATAATAGGTATTACAGGTTTGGTTTAATTCTTCAAGGGGACAAGTCGATTTCACAGTACTTAGTACCTACCTAATCATCATCATCATCCCATATATATGGGTTATAATAGTTTTAATCTACCATAATCACAGAAATATTAAAAAAATGTGAAATCAAAAAATTCTTACCTAATGGGTCCCGACTGTTGAATTTTAAGTTAGCTACTTAACAAAGTTCTCGTCCACTAGACTTGTTTCCTTCTTTTTAGTATTTTTCAAGGCAGTCGGGTTTTTTGATTTTGTATATTTATTTACAAAAACGTATTAATTCTTTCCGAAGGTATTTTCAAAAATTGACCCCTTGGTTCTATTCATATCAATTTATCGTCAGTAAAATCTCTTCCTATCTCTCTGTCAGGCCAAACTAATTGGAAAGAGATACCTACCTACAGCTTGTAAACAACACCTTGGTAAAATGCCAAGATCGTGCGCAGAGTAAATAACGTAATAATGGCTTTTATTGAGGTATTTTTGTTGTGAATTGATTAATACATTTTAACGCTACAACGATACTTCTGAATTACACATTGAGGTTTTTAAAAATTAATTAAAATAAAAATGAAATTAAAATGTTTATTATGTAAGGCCGCAAATACTTTATTCTATAGTAGATTGTAGAACAAGAGCATAAAACGAGCCATTTTACCCAAGATGTTCATATAGCCACCCGAACCGGTACGGCGAGGGTGGATAGACACGGCGAGGGGAGAATGGGTTTAATGCTCGAGTTTTACACTCTGCTTTTCACTTCGATTGCGAGGAAATTACATAGCAACAGTGGAAACAATGGTTTACTTACTATGCACCTTTTATTGTTCACGCATTACTATTATAATTATAAATTTTTAGTTTTATTGATCTATTTTTGATTGATTTTTAGTTATATATAAAATAAAAGTTATTTAAAAAATGATGTAGAAACTTCTTTGTTTCTGGCTGTTTACACCTGATTGCCTTGGTCTTATACGAAGATTTTACTTTATGCACTAGAGCACAAACAGTGGCTCCGAAGCGGTAACGTTTCGTGTGCTGTGCTTGCCTCATTTGGGAATACAGGCGTGATGTTTGTGTGCGTTTTATTGTAATTGTTATTTCTGTTATTATATTGTAATATTCTTATCTGTCTACATGTTTTCTGTATCGCATACTATTTCTGGTGTACAATAAAGAGTCATTGTATTGTATTGTACAGGTACATTTTTCATAACTTTATATTGGGAACTATTTCCCAGAATCGTATCTACCTCGGCACGGTCAGCAAATTTACCTTTTGATATCAAAGTCGTGAAGGTAACGCGTGAAACAACGATGTCTTATTGCAGCTGTCATTCGATGAAAAATATGGCACGATCCTCCATTAGGCTGCATTACAGTCTCCTTATCCAATTTGATAGATGGCACTACAGAACAATAGTAGACTACAAATTTATATTTGCAGACGGCGGTGTCGCTATCATCATATATTAGACAAGTAAAAGTATGAGATTGCGTTAGTTCTAAATCTAACCGGTGACTGAAATAAGTTTGTGTTTTGAAATTATTACGGTTCTTCGTTTTGAGGTACGCAAAATGAACTGTATTAGTTTGAGTTTAGGGTTGAGGAGTTTGGTGGACTTTCGAAATGGTTCGATGATAAGTAGCCACTTGTTAAACTTTTTTAAATTGATGACACTTCAAGATGTCTATGGAAATGAGGCGTGGGTCGATGATGAATCGGGTATAGGTTCTAATTTGTGTCTATTGTTAGTGTTGACTTCAGGGGCTCTTAAATTGTGGCCAGTGGCAATAATTTATTGATTTTGCTGCTTTTTACTTGCAACACTGATTAATTGCGTGGTCGTAATTAAAGCTCATTATCTTAAAAACTGTATTTGGCTTGCAATGTTAGTATGTTAGTGAGTCTAACTTTTGCAAGTATTGTTTAGTGTTTTGTGTTGCTTGTATGAAGCTGCGGTGAAAAAACAACAATCAAGGAGTGTCAACAAAAAGAGTTCGTCTTAAATTTTCATTAACACGACAAGTTAAATAATTTATTGAATCAGACGTTACTTTGCGGAAGCCCAAATGAATGAACGTAAAGAATTTCTTTGCTCACCCGCGACCATATGATGGCTATGTTTATGCAAAATATGTGTGTTCATGTTCATGCAGTTTCTCCAACTGTAAGAACACACACAAATCACACAAGTCCATCTATCACCACACCACCACCACAATACACTGACGCGTTTCGAACTCAACCAGAGCTCATCTTCAGAGCAACACAACCACATGGTAAATTTAATGGCAAGTTAAATAAAACATTTAAAAAATCGGAAAAAAGGTACACGAAGACAACATAATAATATATATAGGTGAGCAATAGGTGGCCTTATTGCTTCCCGCGATCTTTTCCAGACCTTCGAGTCCGACTTACCTACAGAATAAACGTTACGATTTTTGATTTTAAAACACAGCAATATACTGGACATAGGCCGTCTTGCAGGAAGAAATAAATCTAGATTTAGTAGTTAATCCAGGCTTAAGCTTGACAGTTCCATACAATTTGACACTACTAAACTGAGCTTAACGCTAACTCGAGTTTTTTTTTTTTTTTTTTATTCGACTGGATGGCAAACGAGCAAGTGGGTCTCCTGATGGTAAGAGATCACCACCGCCCATAGACAACTGCAACACCAGGGTATTGCAGATGCGTTGCCAACCTAGAGGCCTAAGATGTAATACCTCAAGTGCCAGTTATTTCACCGGCTGTCTTACTCTCCACGCCGAAACACAACAGTGCAAGCACTGCTGCTTCACGGCAGGATTAGCGAGCAAGATGGTGGTAGCAATCCGGGCGGACCTTGCACAAGGTCCTACCACCTGCATGATGAGATTTATGTGTTTCCAGCATTTAACCAATAGAAACGGAGTGTAGTGTATAATTTCCATCGTACTGTACTAAAAAAGTTAGTAGTTTTTATTGTGCTCTCTCAATTACCTAGCTTCAGTATTTTGACATTTGCCACTAAAAACCCATCCACCCAAATTTCCCACTACTATTATAAATGCGAAAGTTTGTCTGTCTGTTTGTTTGTTTGTTACTTCATCACGTCAAAACGATGAAACTCGGTATACAGATAGTTTGAGTCCCGGGGAAGGTCATAGGATGGTTTTTATCCCGGAAAATTGCATAGTTCCCGATAACCGAGTTCTTCGCGAACGGAGTCGCGCGTAACGGCTAGTAAATAAAATTGATTGATTGATATTATGCATTATATCTGTACAGCCCTCTATATTCTATCATTAATTGACTCACCCACTCGCGTCATCGCAGTGAAAGTATCATTATAGCAAATAACTACCGGACGTAAACCGTGCCTTACTGTCACGTAACAGTATAGGTAGAGTCATTCACGATGACGCGTGCCGTGGTTCTTATTACAATGTCATTAATGTCTAATTTTGACAAAATCACGCGTCTTCGTAAACGGCACTAGGTATAAACAATAAATAACCAAGATAATAAACATACACTGAAGTACCTACCTACTTATTCCTATTGCCATAATATCTCTAGTTGTTTATAATAAATAAATAAATAAATATCACGGGACAATTCACACCAATTGACCTAGTCCCAAAGTAAGCTTAGCAAAGCTTGTGTTATGGGTACTAAGCAACGGATAAATATAATTATATAGATAGATACATACTTAGATATATTGTAAAGCGTCCATTTCACGCTAAGGAGAATTTCTGCATCACGCTTCAGATAAAAGAAAGCCTTCACAAATGCCACCTCCAAAACCAAAAGGTAGTTCTTGCTTGGGTCCCGGGTCACAGTGGCATAAAAGGTAACGAAACTGCAGACTTGTGTGCTAAAGAGGCCATTGAATTAGGTTCTGACAAATACAAGCAGTGTTTCCCACGCGATGCGAGAGCGCTCGCTTTACCACAAATGCGTGATGCCTGGAACGCTAACTGGCAGGTTGCTCGCCTTCGTGTAGCCAAACATTATGGGATACTTCAACCAGAGCTGCCCACTAAGCCGTGGTTCTTCATATCCAGAACAATCCCCAAAGATATCACGTCCACTATTATCCGCTTACGTTTGGGACATGTTTGCTCCCCAGTCTTCCTTGCCAAAATACGGGTCCGAGACCATTCCATGTGTGAATGTGGCATGGACGAGGGCACCCTCGAGCATTTGTTCTTTCATTGCTCCAAAATAACCACTCCCTTATATGACCTCCTCCCTCCCCGATTCCCTCGCCCCGTAAACATAAATTTCCTTCTTGCTCTAGCACATACCCGTCTTATAAATGTATTATTTAAGTTTATAAAAATTAACAAACTATATTTGTAGGTAGTTTAACAAAATTTATGTTTGTGTTGTTTATTTTAGGTTCTCATCCGAGTACTGACCACCGAAGCTACCGTACAACGGGCAACCGATAGTGTCTTTTTCAACCTCGACATTGGCGGAATCATCGATAGTATCGATGGAGCTATATTTTTTCTAAAAATTGAATTGAACATACTTAGATACATATTAAACACCCAAGACCCGAGAACAAACATTCGTATTTTTCATACAAATATCTGCTCCGACACGGGAATCGAACCCGGGACCTCAGCTTCGTAGTCAGGTTCTCTAACCACTAGGCCATCTGGTCGTCTAAACTAATTTTTTGTTATTTGCATTGGTACTAAAACAATTTTAAAAAGGGAAACGTAAAGTATTAGAATAAAAGCCATAATTGAATGGTTGGAATGATTGAGGCAGTTTTTCTTCCCAGAACGAATTTTTTGGGTGTGTAATGATCGGTATTTATAACAACATTTGATATAATTTCCAAGGAGCTTCACTGAACTTTTTATAAAATAAACCTAACCTAACCTAACCTAACCCAAAGTATATCAAATCGAATTAATAACAATATATTATATTAATTGTTGTTATATCCTTCGAGCGGCACCCGAAATTTTTTTGGTCATGCATTGAAAGTGTTACAATTTATGTTGAGGCAGAATAAAATTGTCATGTGCAGCTGATTGAGCGAATTTTAGAGCTAATCACGATTTTGAATGGGTCCCGACCATTGAACTTTAAGTTAATAAACAGAATCCTATACTACTAGACTAGTTTTTTTAAAGCAGTCGGGTTTTTAACTCTAGTAAAGTTTGTGTTTAAACGTGGAGTATTTTTCTTGAAATATTGTTTAATTTGTTTAACTATAAAAAAATATGAGATCGTATATTTATTAACTGCGTTGTATAATAAATAATAATAAGAAACTGCTTCTAAGTTTGCATCATAGAGAAAACATGCTTTCTACGCAAATACACGCATGTTTTCTGTCTTATACCAATCACACATACTTAAAAAAAATAAAGTTACACAACACCGCGATTAAATCATAAAATTCATGTAACTATACCTCCTAGTTACCTTATAAACCTTCAACATGGACTTTCATACGAAATTGTATTGTTAATAAAAACACGGAAAGCACTCTGACCTTATAAAGTCGACATAAAGATGTTCTCTGCTTCGATAAACAAATATTACCACATTGTTTACGTAAGGAAGACAAAATGGTTTAATTGGTGTTTGCTAACTTACCACTGCTCATGTTTGACCACAATAAGTTACTGGTGGTTGCGTAACAACTGTCATAAAACTTGTTGTATTTTTGACCTTTACTAATTTAAAAAAAAAACGACTGTCAGATTGTTTATGCAGATTTTTTATTGATATCAAAGGCATTAAGTGGTAAGCTGATGTTTGCTGTCCATATAAAACTGCCCAAGTGCAAGTTAGACTTGTGCACTAAGGGTTTTTCTTACGAATTTTAAAAGCAAACAAAATGTCCTAACTGACATACCTATACTTGGTTTGGATAGGTATTTAACTAAATGTAAACAAAACAACGACGGACGGACGGAGAAGGGATGGCCGTGGGGGCCGAAAACTTCTCGAGTGGAGGCCGCGGATCGGCAAGCGCAGCGTAGGACGTCCACCAACAAGATGGACGGATGACCTGGTTAAAGCCGCAGGTTTACGGTGGATGCAGGCCGCTGCCAACCTAAGCAACTGGAGGTCTGTGGGGGAGGCCTATGTCCAACAGTGGACGTCCTACGGCTGAGATGATGATGATGATAATGAAACAAAACAATGTCAATTGGTGTCTTTATATTGAAATTCCCCCATTAAACTATCTAAACACATTTCTGAATTTAAATACCTACACTAGTCTTCTTTGTATTACAATATAGATAAGTAAAATGTTTAAAATCCTTGAATGTACCAAATCTGGCAGCTGAAGTTTGTTTACATTTTGTTGAATACCTATCCAAACCAAGTGTAGTAAATGCAAATGTGACTTTGTTACGCTCAGATGAAATTCGATGAAATTCGGCATTGAAATACTTAAGTAGTTTGAAACCCTAAGAAGGATATAGGATACTTTTATCCCTAAAAATTGCACAGTTCCCGCCAGATAGGTAGCGATAAACGAATGCTTTGCAGACGAATTCGCGGGCAACAAATGCATATTTATTTATAATTAAACTAGCTGTTGCTCGCGACATCGTCTGCGAATAAGGAATTTATCAAGCGCTCGCGGGAACTATGCAATTTGTCGGGATAAAAACTATCCAATGTCCTTCTCAGGATCTCCTATCTTCAGATTTCATCACGATCGGTTGAGTACTTTAAGCTTGAAAGCATAACAAGCAAATAAACATAATCATTTTCGCAATTTGCAATATTAGTAATGGTTATCATAAAATACTTATTTTTTTTTTGGTTACAGGTACATTTACTTATTTCACTACTAAACTTGAATCCTGCTTGCCGTTCATCGTGAACCTACTGCTATAATATCTGAGACTACCTAAATATAAAAGGTAAGTAATTGTTATATGCCATTAAAGACAAAGATACATTGAAGGTAGGGTTGGGGATATATTACAAATTGGCACAGTTTTCATTAAATATAATTTAATTCTAAAGCGTTAATAATTAGAGAACTAGATTACATTGCTTACATATTGTATTGCATGTGTATTGCTAAAAACAAGAACAGCGGTGTAAGTAGTTCTCTTTCATGAAATGATGCTTGTAAATTAAAGCGAATTTTCAGAACCATTCCTGTCTCTGCTTTTCAAAGCATTGCGTATACGCATTGCGTTCATGGGAAACCCTAGTATAAGAACTTACAATCTTTTGCAACAATCGGCGGAGGCAAAATAATATAACAACAAAAAGCCTTTAAAATGTCAACAAACAGCTATGATTATGACACATTTGTGTAATTAACGATACCTTATCGATCATAATTTACTCGTTGGTCGTTTAAAACTATGAACAGGCTAATAATATTGAGGTCATCGCGATAAGGGCAAAGAAATATTTCAAAAATAAAAATTATCTTTACTTCCAACTAATACAAAAACAACCGTTTCGTAACGACTATTATGACATACCGAGGCGACGTTTTTTCTTCGAGCAAAAAAATAGGGTCTATATCGGATGTCGTATATTTTCTTGTCCTAAAGCATTGTTTGATCGAATCATTGTTTCGTTTAATATAAATAAGACTGGAACCACCGAATTTTCAGGCAAATCTTAATGTTGAAAATGCGAATGAGAATTTCTTTTTGGAAAGCGTAACTTTCGCCCTATAAGTTCTCAATGGATCATGATCTAATTTGATATGGGGATAGTTTGAGATCCTGAAACGTTATGTGCGTTACGGACAGTTTTCTGCCGAAAAATTGTGCACTTAGTTCACGTGGGTGCGCCACAACAGAATATTTCGCAGGAAAAATCGCACGCGGCAGCTAATTAGGTATAATGAAAAACTAACTTAACTTAATTTAAGCAGCACGTTGCAAAAACTCAACTGGAGACAAATTATGTCAAGCGATCATTCGACCAAATTGCATCTAGACTAAAAAAACATTCGACGAAACAAAACGCACCAAAAACTAGCATGTCGAACTCTTACTCGTAAATTCTTATCTAGAATTAGAAATATAGTGTTTTTCTGCTTAAATGAAATTATGAGTACCTAACCTACTAAAGTAGCGGGAATTAGGTCATCTTGATAGTAAGTAACAATAATTCAATAGTAAACTAATGTTCTGTTTTAAAAACAAAGGCCAGTGGCGTAATGTAGATGGCGTTGATAAATCGATTTAAAAAGTATTTTGACCTTTCGATATCTGCAAGTGAATTAGTATTTTGTTACGAATATTGTATAAATAGTATAGCTTTGAGCTTTATAAATTACGTTGCGATATATTGCATTTTAAATTATATAGTTTTTTTGCCTTTAACAGAGTAAAATTGGTCTTATGGATAGTAGTAAATGTGCAGGTACATATTGGCGTTCAAGGGCAGCTATGATTTATTTATTTGCCAGTAAAAAAAACAATGTGCTGTAAAATTCAAATGATTGATTTGCCAGGCCATTCTCCTATCCTTCCCCGATTCACATAAAAACCGTTTCTTTAATTTACACTAATGCGTGGGGCAAGTTTATAACAACTGTTATTTATAAGCTTAACAAAATTTGTTCCGCGTTTTTCTTCGAATCTGTACATTAGTATTTTTTATTGCGGATGTTTATAATAATAGTTTTCTCTTTGACTAACGAAACTTTTACATAATTATTTACGACATGCACTTAATAGTTTTGTTAAATAACACCAAACTAACCAATAAATAGTTAACGTATTAGGCCTCTGAAGCGTTTCTCCGGCTGTTTCCTGTATGTAATACAAGAAAACAGGGGTTATAATGTCCGTCAACTAAAATATTCAATCACCACCTAGTAATATATCGGCTGTGGTCTGTAATATGAGCAAATAATTAAAACATAGGTCATACTCGTCAAAATGAACAACAGTTCAGCGACTTTAAAAAATAAAATAATTATAATAATTCTTTATTTAGCTAAACACAACAATCATTAAAGCATCTGTACAATAAATGTAGCTATATTAAAGTACCTAGTTCTTTAGGTTTGTGTTAAAATTTAACATGAGCATGATTGGACAATGTTACCCGTCACCCGTACTAGTTTAAACTGTATCACGGTGAAGTAAGGTTCGTCATCCTATTAATTTAGGTTTATATCAATATTGAAATAAAAAGTTACTGCAGTGATTAATTGAGGGTAAGACAAATAAGTACACCTGTTGCTAATTGCTAATAGGTACATCTAACTTAGAGGTAAACAAGTAGTACATGCATAAACTTCAGATGAATCTTCAATGTTGCAAACAAGTAAAGTATTTAATAAAAATAATCTAGTATCTATCATGACAATCTATATATTTTATGTGTTTGTATAAAGTGTGTCAGGTGTGTGTGCATGATTGTATATGTATATGTATGTAATGTATATATGTATAACTAGCCAGTGAGGATGTACGCAAGTGAGTAAGTAGATGTGGATGTGTGTGTGGTGTGCCATTTTGTTTCATTTATTTGAGGATTTTTTCTGCCTCAGCATAGCTAAGCGAAGATAGAAACTTGTTTAACACTTTTTTACATTGATAAGAACTTAGGTTAATAAGCAATGAGTTTTTTAATTTTTATTACACTTTAAAGTTTATTCGAAGAAGCAATGTAAAGCAAAACGGTTGATGTTTGTAGCGTGACAGGCGACGTCAGTTGTATTCTAGGATGGCGTACATTGATTTCAGTAATTTGTATGAAAAAAGGAAAATCTAAAGATTTCATTATTTTTAAAAGTCGCTGAACTAATGTTGTTTAGTTTGACGAGTACGGTCTATGATTTAATTATTTGCTCGTATTACAGGCCACACCCGGTATGTAGTTTTAGGTAACCTGGACAGAAAGCAATTACCGCCGCCTATAACATACGTTAAGTTACGGATGCGTTGCCAGCCCTTTGAGAAAATAGTTTACGTTTTTTTGAAGATCTCCAAATCGTTCCTACCGTTGTTGTGGTACCAAAATTAAAAGAAAGAAAGAAAAGAAAGAAAAGAAAGAAAAATCATTTATTCATGACAGCAAGATGACAGCATCTTAAACGACAGGCATACGAGATAACAATGTAATGAAGCAAATATCACGAAACGGACCCACCTCAGCATAATGCCGGCTCGAGAGCCAGGGCTAGAACCGTGAGGTCGTCATTGCACGCTGCGCGTACGACCGGACCGATATTACCAATAATTAGGGAACAATTACAACACTGCCATTTTATTTTTACAACCGGGTAACAGTGACTTTAACAATGCTAACTTATCTCCTAATATGACACGAGTTCAAGTGCTTAACCCTTTCGCTGCGGGGGGTAAAGGTTAACACGCGGTCTCGCTAACACGCTGTCATAACACGTTACAAATGACTTGACACGCTCATCGGCGGGCGATTACAATCGATCGATCAGATGTTGACATCGTGGCCGATCGAATTTCAATACTTCAGTAACGCTAGTTGAGTTCTTAGAGAAGTTTTTCTTATTTATTAAATTTGAATGTTACATAGTTATATCAATTTAATATGGCACACTGCAATGGTAATATTTCCCATAACCAGTACCATTTTGATCCTATCAATATTAGCCAAGCTCAAAATATTTGCAATACGTTTTTTTCAATAGTTTTAAGGTTAACTGGAAGAGTTCCCATTGGATATGTTCGCCTTTGTATATCTCTTTCTCACTGTAATCTGTTTTTAAAGTAACTAGGAACTTGCGGGTTACGAAGCATTTGTAAACAACATTCAAATAAAACCCAACCGTTGGCAACATTCGAAGCAAATTAGCCGTGCATCTTTTCATTTCTCCTCTTCTCTTCTTCTCAGCCTTCTTCTACCAAATTCTTGGTGTAGGCCTCCTTCAACCTCTTCCACTCCGATCTATTTTGGGCAGTTAGAGTCCAGTAGCTGCATGCCACCTTTTTTATATCATCTTTCCATCTCTTTTGCGGTCTGCCCACTGGTCTTTTCATTTATGGATCTATTATCCCGGCGAATTGAAAAAAATACAACATTCTCTGTCAATACTTATTTCTAAGAAAAAGGTGTCAACATATTTTATTTATTAGAGCCAAATAACCTTTTAAAATAGACAGGTGGCCGACATAATCGCCCTAATTTACGCTTACGGAGTCACTTAGAACGGTTCTTAAACTTTACGTAACTAATGGCTTTTAGATGGCTCACTGACTTACATTCGTACGAATTAAACGTTTTCTAGCAAATGTTAACTAGGCCAAAGCATCGAGTCTAGATACCGGTCTGAATAGGTTTTTAATTAGACAAATGCCGCGCGGAAAAAGATTTCACTTAAATTAATTTGTGATGAAAAATCTGATCGACTCTTCTGATTAATTTTAGATGGTACAGTCACGTCTAAAAATATGTATACAAAAACAAGGTTGCATAAATATGTAGTCATACATTGTATCAAAAATATTTATCTATTACTGACACCAAAAAATTGTATTCATTAAACTTTTTCAGTATTATATAATCACAAAATGCTTCAGAAAGTTGCATACTTAAATAAATTCCATTTAAATGTATCCACCTCGTAGGCAAAAATAAGTATACATGAATGGGTTCCATATACATATAACCACACCAATTTGGCAAATATTTGTATACGCCGTTTGATTCATAAATATGTAAACACGATTTGATATTTTGATTCGTTTTGAAGAATTACTGTTTTGTTAAGATTACATGTCTGTCTCTTTCGTAACCTGCATGCGGGCAGGGACATACATACTACGAATCCATACTCCATTAAAATAATATTATATACTGGTGACCCGTTCCGGCACAACACGGTTACGGTATACATAGACACCGTGAATCACACTATTTATTTGTGAAAACCGCATCAAAATCCGTTGCGTAGTTTGAAAGATCTAAGCGTACAGACAAAAAAAGCGACTTTGTTTTATACTATGGAGTGATGAATTGAAAGTAACTCTGTCTGTTCCGGTATCACGCTACAGTGCGGCTCTACCACTAACAATTAACAATATAATTAAAATAAAAACAAAAAAATGCTTAGTGCACCTTTCTGAGAATGACCCTAAACTGAAATACTCAATATTTACAAGTCAATTCAATCTAAGGACTGTCAAGTGCGTCATAGAACAATCGTGAGATAGACGTATGCAGTGACAAGTCCGCACTGTTTTCGTGAATTGTCAAATCAGTTAAATATACAACTTACGATTCTATGCCAGTCAGACAAGGTTTGTTGTTGCAGTCTGGATACATATTTATGAATCAAACGGCGTATACAAATATTTGCCAAATTGGTGTGGTTATATGTATATGGAACCCATTCATGTATACTTATTTTTGCCTACGAGGTGGATACATTTAAATGGAATTTATTTAAGTATGCAACTTTCTGAAGCATTTTGTGATTACATAATACTGAAACAGTTTAATGAATACAATTTTTTGGTGTCAGTAATAGATACATATTTATGATGAAAATGTGTGGCTACATATTTTTCAATTTTTTTTGTGTATACATACTTTTAGACGTGACTGTACCATTAACACATATTTTAGATACTAGATTTTGTACGCGACTTCGTCTGCGTAGAATTAGTTTATTGCTATCCCGCGGGAACTATGCAATTTTCCGGGATTAAAACCATCCTATGTCCTTCCCCGAGGCTCAAACTATCTGTATACCGAATTTTATATAAATCGGTTCAGCGGTTTAGACATGAAAAGGTTAATGAAATGACAAGCAAACAAATAGACTTGCAAACCTTCGCATTGAGAATATTAGTGGGATACTAAACTTTATCTCTCTGACAGTAGAATTGAAGTCGCGATTTACTAAATTCTTATGGAAATTCCAAAAAATTATGTACATTGTGGTTCTGATTGATGTATGTACGTACAATGTATGATGTACCTATGCACCTAGTGTTGAAAACAGCCGTGCAAAATTTTAGAAGTCTAAGGGGCTGTTTCACCATCCATTGATTAGTGTTAACTGGCGGTTAGGTGTGATGCCGTCTCTATTTGTTTTGTTCGAATAGACGGAGACGGCATCACATTTAACCGTCAATCCGCTAATCAATGGATGGTGAAACAGCCCCTAAGTCTAGCGGTTGTCGTTTCGAGATTTTATACCTAACCCGTGGGAATATTGCAATAACCAACAAAAAGTTGGAAAACCGACTTTGTCACTTCAAAGTTCAATATCTCAAAAACGGCTGAACCTATTTTGATAAAACATATCTATGAGCCATCGCTAGAAAACCTGATTTCAAATAAAAAAAAACCGCATTCAAATCGGTCTACCCGTTTAAGAGCTACGGTGCCACAGACACACACAGACGCACATAGCGGTCAAACTTATAGCAAATTTTTGCGTCGGGGTTAAGAATGTATTGTCACATTAAGCTTCAAACAACGCATAACAGTAACAATGAATCAGAAAGCGCCAGGCGCCACAGCCAATCGAAACGGTTTGTTAACTAGGCCTAACAATAAAAACATAACAGTCAATAAACAGAACAAGAAAACCGTAACTCTTGCAAGTAAAGTAAGAAATGTGTTACGTAACGTAACTGGATCGTTAAGAACACGTAACGAAAGTGAACAATTACCGTTAACTTAAGGGCATGGCAAATGCAGGGGTCGGAGGTTACGGAGATACCATCGGTGTTCATTTACGTAACACTGTAGAACTTGTTATGCCTGTTTGTTGGGTATAGTGATGAAAACTTAGGCAGAAACACTATGCAGCGTGATTTTTGGCATACGGAGATGGGGGGTAAGCAAGTAGATCATCAGGACAACTGGTCTATGTTAATTTGTATAACGTAATATTAGTAATTCAAATTGGCATAACGTTATTTCGCATAACTATTAATTCATATAACATGACTTCGCATAACTGAATAAGTACCCAAAATATTATGCAGATAATGTAAATTGGCATAACGATGACTTAGGATAAATTTAATTGTATATGTAGGTACTTAAAAGTATATTTATACTTATAATTTACTAGCTTTTGTCCGTGGCTTCGCCCGCGCGGAATACGGTTATCGCGCGCTGTTCCCTCGGGAACTCTGCATTTTTTCGGGATAAAAAGTAGCCCATGTCACTCTCTTTGCCTTAAACTATCTCTATGCCAAAAATCACGTCGATCCGTCGCTCCGTTTCGACGTGAAAGACGGACAAACATACAAACACAAAAACGTACAAACACACATTTTCGCATTTATAATATTAGTATGGATTTCAAGTGGCTTTCAAAGAGGTTTGTAAAGCAATTACCATTTATTACGACCACGTCTACCGCATTTGAAATATTAATTAGGCTAAAAATATTAAACAGAATTTATGTTTTTGATTTCTGCAGTTAAAACAAACCAGTTGTCTTAGAAATTAATGATTTATCAACTATAAAATCTCAATCAACCGAAATTTAAGCGTAGGCTAATTTCTCACCATTTTGCATTGCGTTCTAAAAGCGATAATTATTTTTAACGATTAATTAATGTGATAAGTACAGACGGACAGACAAGTTGTAGATTGATGACGCTTCTGTTTAACAATTGATTGATATTATCTGTTAATTGATCAGTTGGTTTAGATAGGACCCTACCTTGAGCTTACAATGATCATACCTATAGTTGCAAGTACATTTATTGTTTATAGCTCTATGATACAACTTTGAAAGCATCTGAATGATTATGAAGATATTTCACTCAGGGAATTCTTCGTGAGGAAATTTATCTTGTCTGGTGAGTGCCAATCAACACTTTGATAATTATCTGAAAGACGTCCATCATTAGATAATGTCTTGAGGTGATGTAATATTGTAATGTGGATAAAAGAGTAAAAAAACCACCTGCCAAAAAAAAACTTTTAATATAAAAATAACGGCTTTCGACTTTTTATTTTGTTGTACTTCATGTTTTTTTTGATATTTTTGTAAAAACGGTAGCTTAAAGGTGTTATAATAACATAATAATTAACTAGTGTATATAAATGAATGGTCGGGCTAATTATTGGCTTTTATTTGAGACCCATTTGTACCGACCAAATCTCTACATTCGTACCACTTTCGACCTAATATTATGTTCTCGCTGTCACCGTGTCTATGACGATTCATCTCTCTATTACTGATCATGTCACCAGAGAGAGACATGATTACATCCTTGCTTCTATCTCCGATCTCGCGAATCTCGTCACTTTCTAATCAACTCATCGATAGCTCATAAAATCTTAAGTTATAATTTGAAGTCATTAAATACATACTTATTATGGGCATTTCCTTATCAATCGCCTGTGAAACCTGATTGAGGTGAACTCGGCTATAAAATAATAACATTTACCACTTTACGTAATATGTTATAGAAAACTGATCGACTCCAAGCAGAAATGTAGGCCCAAGTTGTAGAAAAAAATAGTTTGTGTTTTTTTTTCTTCTTATGTGCACTGTTGGTTGACATGAAGTTGTGTATCTTACGGTTATTTAACTTAACACTTTATCTTAAAGACATGCGTGTTAGGTAAAATACACAATTAAAATTAAAAAGTATTCTTTTAACTATATAGCATGTACTAATTCAATTTTTAATTGTATTGTATATGGTATTTTCTTGGATTTCTCAAAAAGTACCAGGACCATCATATTCACCTGGTATTATTTTATTTACGATTGTTTTTTTTGCCAGAGCGCTAGACAATACGACCACATATTATACTCACTTCTGGCGAAGAATGTTTAGGACTTGGCTCTCTCCGCCGTGCCCCCTGTTTCCGACCAGTCAACATCGTGTCGTGTGACATTAAGCTGCACCAGCAAAGTTGCTTTTACATCCTCTTGCGACTACGTGGGAACATTTCTAAATCGCTGTGAAATCTGTAATTGATGGCCAATAAACTAAATGTAATTTATAATTAAAATGTGTCTCAAGTCATAGGATTCAAGGCAAGTCCCGGTAAAGACACCAGTTGTTATATATAGGTAGGACTCGACTCATACGTTGGACTCTAAACTTTAAAGTTTCCAGAGTCCTTTCGAGACTAATCGAGTCTTGATATTATGGCTCAGGGTTTAAAATATCAGAAATTGTCACTTTTGTAATCTTAATACTAGACGTAAGCACGAGACCCATAAAATATTTTTATATTTGGGTTCTAATCACAGCTTAATTAAGCGTAAAGCTTAAATGCATATTAAACTCTCGAGTCTCTAAAGGACTCTCAATAAAGAATTTGAGTCTACAGGAGACTGAAGTTTGCAACAAATTTAAATGGAATCCCGCTATGATCAAACGAAATAAATAACGAAAATCCCACATCCCAAATTTTTCAGTGTCATCCATCGTAAACATTTCATTAATTATTTCCTTACCTACTTCCTTTACATCGTTAATTTTCGTCTCTGTATATTAAATCACATAAAAACGGAAACATCTTCAAGTGCAAGCCGATAAAAACAGGAAAATCTGTTTACTTCACGAAACAGCGACCCACAAACTCCTGCGCATTTGTGATGCTAATGAACCCGTTTGATTTCGTTTTCTATATTGTAAGAAAAATAACGTTCATTTTTCAAACCAGAACGAATGCGCAGGCCGATTTTGAACGAACATGTCCACGTTTCCTCGGGTTCGCATCTCATCGTTTTCGCGTTTCTTCAGATTCGCGTTTCATCATGTGTACGGTTCTTTGGATTCACATTTCATGGTCAAACAAAGTCAATACAGTTTTAAATTGGATTTTACAGAACAATCTAACAGCTGTTTTTAATGTGATCAAAATTCGGCATTATTTGATCTATATAAAAGTAGTTAAACTAAATGTTGCTTTTTATTGCGATTTTATTAAATAGATGGTTTCTTGACAGGTGAAATATAGATGGCGTTGGTATCGTAAGGTTCGTTTGACGTTATAGTCTTGTTACCGGTTAGCTCAATTAGTTATTTAGCCAGTCAAGTGACATAAATGTCAAAGTTGTCAAACGGATTGTCACTGAAATTCTCATTTTTAGTGCCATTAAAAATAAGGCGAAATAAACGTTCTTTATCTAAGTGACATCTTAATTGCGTTATTTATTATAATTGCCTCCGTTTTTAGACTATTTGCATAACTACAACATTTAAGTTTTTTACCTAAATTTAAACATTAACACCATTTTAATTTTAACACTAATAATTTTATAATATGAAGGTCATAACCACAAAAAACTTAAGGTTTTCAAAAATTGGAAACAAAGGGTTTCCTTTATGCATTTATTAGATTAACTTATTCACCAAGATTGTATTTTACCTTGCTATGTTTTTTGATAATTATGACAAGTTACAAAACAAAAAAAAGTAGTATACAACAAGTTAAAAAATAATGTTAATGATTTATTATCAATATCTATACCAACATAAGAATAACATAAACTGCGATAGCGGGGCTACTACGAAATTCTAAAACCGTAGTTTGTGTTGTTCCGTCTCTCTGACGCTTATACTATTTAATACGAGAGTGAGAGGGATGGTAGTTGAATTTCGAAGTAGACTATATAGTTGGCGCTATCTAAGGTCCGTTTGACAACTTTGACATTTGTGTCCCGCTTAAAATTGGTTTTTGGGTTTATAACTAAACGAGCCAATCGGAAAGAAGACTAACGTTAAACGCACCTTGCGATACTAACGCCATCTAGTGATATTTTGCCAGTAAAAAAACCGTCGTTCACCTGACCCAATATAGGTACTACGAAGTGCAAAATTCGAACTTCGCATCGTGCTGTTCCGCTGATGCTTATATATTATTTAATGCAAGAGAGAGGGACGGTACGATACGAACATTGATTTTCCTATTTCTTAGTAGCCCCCAAATATTTAAGCAATATTAAATTTAGTTTTACTATAAAAATACGTAAGTACAATTGAATGGCCCACGCAGAAACCGCGGAAGCGCGTACGCATCCGGAAGATAGGCGTCTTCCTACATTGTGTTTTATTGTTTGCATTCTATTATTAAATACTTGGAGTTAAGTAATAAAGTGTGCTTTTAAGTGGCTCAGTGTGAAACAAGATGTTTACGTTTATGTTTTAATCCGAATTCGTCTTTTGCAGGAGCCCAGATGGAATTTATTTTTATTTTAAACGTTTTCAGGTGTGATGTGTCGAACGGTTTCGAACCCTATCTTTTGGTCATACGCACCGACTATGCTATTAACTGCACCACATCGCCCTCAACCAATCCATTCGAAAATATCAAATTAGAAACGTGACATTTGTTATAAAGGTTACTTTTATAACACAACCAATAACAAAATTCTGAAAATCTTGTTTTTTTTGTCTATCTGTCCATGTTAGTAACCATCCAAAATATATTAAATGATATTGTAACGGATAACTCATGTCTTAAATCGAGTTTAACTCGACATGTTTCGGGCTATTTCGTAGCCCATCTTCTCAGGGGCACGCGACTCGGTGGCTGCCGCAATACGCGCACTACGCGCCGCGCCACCCCTGTGCTCGAAAAATATCCAAAATATATCCACACTGTGTAAGGTATACCTCATCTCTTTTGCTAATGACATAAGATTAAAGATGCCAAGCGCACCTTCAGAATTGTACTGACTCAATTCGAAATAATGTAATTTTTAAACTATACCTAGTTGTTTTGGTGCAAAAAGTTTGTACAATACGGTATTTGACTATTTTGTATATGTTTTATAAATTAAAACTACACAATGCCTGTTATCGAATAGAAAAATAATTTTTAAGCTACCTTTACAAATAACAAAGTTATAAAGGTTTGAAATTCAAGATTTAAATTTTCTCTTCGCTAAACACTATCGGTTTATCTATATTTTCATAATAATATTAAGGTGCGCCAAGTATTGGGACAGTGACACAAGTAAGTACTTGTACGTTTACCGAACATTTTGCTTAGTAGCAAGGGCTAATACTGGGTATTCGTAGATTCCTACTTTGTATGTTTTTTTTTGTTTATACACTATGTATTTATTAAGTCACTCCTATAGTTAAAACTCGTCCCATTTTGTCCGTCACGATCCAAATACCCGGTTCTGATCAGGATTAAACCGTTTGCTATAGATATAGTGTGTTGACCGATACTTTCTCCAACTTTCTCCGCAAGGACGACCGCTTTCTAACCTTTGTCTGGGCTCTGCATTCCTACTGATTATCCCAGGTTTAAAATGTTATACACGGTTATGTCGACAGCTTCACTGTCAGTTACATCTTTTCCTTTAATTTTTAACCTTCAGAGCCCACGGACATCATAATCATAATCATATAGTCAAAATACCACAAACGGGACTTATCACGCTATTATTGCACAAGTAATATTTACCTCGACGTTTCGGCAACGTCACAGTTGCCGTGGTCACGAGTAGACAGTGAGTGTAGTAGTGGTAGGAGAGTCTACTCGTGACCACGGCAACTGTGACGTTGCCGAAACGTCGAGGTAAATATTACTTGTGCAATAATAGCGTGATAAGTCCCGTTTGTGGTATTTTGACTATGAGTGATAATCACGAAAAGTTTAAAACGTTATATCATAATCATATAATTGATAACAGTTAGTAAAGTAGTAGCTCAATAGAGCTGCCCTAAGAAGGAATTTTCGGAAATTCCCGCGGAATAGGATGAAAAACGAGCCAAACTTTAGTGTTTCTACAGGAGTTGTGTGTGCAAACACACAGGATTGAAGTATATAGTTGGTTAAATATTTGTATATCGAAAGTTTAAATATCTACGGGTAAAATGTCGATGTTCAAAAAATATCTAAAATTAAAAAATCGACTGTATCAAAATATCAAAAACTAAAATAACGAAGATTATATTGTCGAATGGTTAGATAATCTACGTCCAATATATTGAAAATATATTTATCTACAAAAGCGACATCGAAAGATATAAATATCGTACCCAGGTATCCAGGTGGTAGGACCTTGTGCAAGGTCCGCCCGGATTGCTACCACCATCTTGCTCGCTAATCCTGCCGTGAAACAGCAGTGCTTGCACTGTTGTGTTTCGGCGTGGAGAGTAAGACAGCCGGTGAAATTACTGGCACTTGAGGTATCCCATCTTAGGCCTCTAGGTTGGCAACGCATCTGTAATCCCCCTGGTGTTGCAGGTGTTTATGGGCGGTGGTGATCTCTTATCATCAGGACCCACTTGCTCGTTTGCCATCCAGTTGAATAAAAAAAAAATCGAAGTCCAAAATATCGAAGTACAGAGTATCGAATATTCTATGTATGAACTATACGTGACAGGGTTGACGAAACTCCGCTTCGCGGAGCTCCTATTGACGGAATACTAACCTAACCTAACCTATTGAAAATGAATTACCAAAAAATATTTGGTTCGGTTAGGTTAGAACTGCGACCACAACAACGCTAAATATGACTAGATTATGTAAAATAAATGCTATTAAGAGAAAGGACGAATAAATAATGCAGATTTGTATGTACGATATTTTTATTTTCGACATTCAAATATGTTGACATTTACAACTTAGATATATTGGCTATCGATATTTTTTTTACTCATTCGATATTTTAATCAATCGACATTTCAATCTTAGACATTTTGACCATAGGTATAACAACTTTCGATATTGTGATCCAACGATAATTTAATTTTCGATATTTTGAATAACGACATTTTAACCCTAGGTATTTTAATTTTCGATATTCAAATATGTAACCATATAGTTTGACATAAAGAAGCAAAAGACCTGAAGCGTTTTCTACTAACGCATTTAAAATAGTTTTCACTATTTCTTTCTTTCACACGATATATGATTTCGAATTAGGACACGGTACTGTTCACGGAACAGTAAGTCTTGATTCAAACTAACTTTACTCTCTTTCCTATTCGGATACGCTATTTACATTTCCCGTTTTCACCACAAACCACAAATTGACAGCAATCACACCATAACTCACAACTTATGGATGATCAGACACTTTCACTAGATTAACTCCAATAACACTGATTTGTCCATTGCGTGACTTAAACTATCAGATGTAAAGCGAATCTGATCATCGCATAAATACCGTCAGTTGACTCCAATTTGTCATTATGTCACGCGATAATCATATCTATTACATCAAATTGTGAGTGGTTTCAATTTTTCCGGTCGTCGTTCCCTTCATCTTTTGATTTGCGCGATTGGGTATTTAATTGTTTGATAGTAACTGTGATTGGTGCCGTGTCCGATTTTACGGTGCAGTTAATGTTCGATCTGTAAGTGTGAAGCCAGGAAGAACGGCCATAATGTATCTACGAACTACATTAGGTACAAGAGCATGAATTTATCAGATGGTATGTATTAACAATGCAAATAAAACGTAGAATTAAAAGCTTATATTTTTTAAGAATACAGTAAACAGTACATTAGGTGTGTTATAAACCAAAAGCGTGTAAGTGTTAGGTAAATTAAATGGAGGCGCAAACTGTAACAGGTTCGGGCTGAAGAACAGCGCTGAAGTGTCAGTCTGAAGGCCCGACACTGTCAGCATGATGCTGATGCCCGAATCATTTGCCGCAATTAAATGGATCGAGTAGCATGCAGGGATACTTTTAGGTTAAGGCGGGATTTTTATAAAAGTTAATTAACCCCTTCAATAACAACATTAGAAATCAGGTCTCACGAACTTTTATAGAACCCGCATATAGTTAGTAAGTTAACTTAATTTTAAGAGTACGTACCCTTCTTGTGTAATATGCATTATATACCTACCTAATTGTTGGCAATAAACGCATTTTCTTTCTTTCTATTATGGTAGCATATTGCATTAATATCTGCCACAGCGGAGCTTACAACAATTTCTGACATGTCATAGTCCTGGAAATAGAGTCGTATCAGATATTTGTGGACGCTGTGTTGTGTCAGTTTTTGGTGTTGGTGACTTTAACACACAGATTTTAAAAATGTTACGTTTGTAAACTTTTTACATGCTTACTAAGCTTACGTCCCGATCCCATACGAACATTGGGATAAAAAGTAGCCTGTCTTACTTTCAATATCCAGCTACATATCTACATATCACACCATCTACACAAAGTAAAAAAGTTCTTTTTTTTAATTCTTTATTGACCTCTTTTCATTATTTTTCATAACGAACTGGCAAAGAAAGTGTTACACGTTAGCAATGAAGAAAAAACTGCAGTAAAATAGAGTCAATACAGGTCAGTAGTAGTTCATACGTAACACATGAATTATTTATGATGAAAACTCGAATGATGTATGAATTACACGGGGATTAGCTGATGTCCAAATTACATCACGAGTGGATTATTGCACTTGTAATGTATATGATTATTTGATGCTAGCTGGTAAAACTTGTTCGGAACGAGTAACTGAACATTATTATCATAGTAACATTAGGATTTTTCAAGCAAAGGAGCCAGTGATTTTGGTCATATTATTCACGTTAACAACTCCCAATGACTAGCGATTTTTTTTTATTTTTATTTAATTCATTCATCCATTCATTTTCAATTGATTGCTCCATATACCTACAGGAAAAACCTAGTAGACGTCGATTTTATAGTAATTTTAAAAAGGGTCAACGTTGGAAAGGAGATAATTATGTTTATTAATAATTGTTGAATTTTTATTTGGTGTTTATAACAGCAATATGACATGTATATCTATTTTAACATGTTCGGATGCACAAAAGATACATGACGCCAAAAAAGTGACGCACTATATTAGCACGTTAGGATGCATATTTTAATAAAATGCTATGCATAATGTCATAATGGACGCAAAATTTATTTATAAGCAGGAATAGAGATATCTGATAGATATAGATTACTGATAATTATCAATAATAATTATCATGTTAATTATCCCATGCAACCCTATTTAGTGTAATAAAAAAACGCTCATAAACAGAGTCTTGACGTATAAAACTATTTTTAAAGGTCTACAAAAATTCATTGCCATAGCTGAGTAACTCGTCTAATTCCTTATAAAGCGGTTTCTAGCTCGGAAAATATTAATGAAGCATTCTAAGGCCGTCGACTTTCCAAACGCTATACAAACGCTTGTACTATTTGTTTTATATTCTACAACGTATGTATACTGTCATAGAGCTGAACTAATGGGGGCATTATTTTACGTGACATTTCAAAGTCAAAGGGGTTTGAGCTATGATGACGACTAAAATTTAATTTGCTGGGTGGAACGGCTTAATTTAGACTTATGAGTTTTTCTTAGCTTGATTTATGGACGTTACACTAACTTGCTGTTACCTTAAGTGGTAAGTGGGTGGGGCACTTGCTCTAAGAATTATTCAGAACTGATGGCCGTTGGGGCTGTGAGGTCCTGGAGCGGACTCATACCGGAAGGCGAAATGTTTCATACAAAGTGTCTAAAAATTAATTAAGGTCACTAAACAGCTTAATGTTCTGATCTGAATTCATTAAAACTTAAAAAATATTGCAATTAAATTAATATGGGACAAATGTTAAGGTAGTGCTAATGGTTTATTTTTAAATAATTAATATATTTTGCTATTATCACAAAAATGTTCTTTAAACATCATCATCATCATCCCAGCCTATATACGTCCCACTGCTGGGCACAGGCCTCCTCTCAGAACAAGAGGGCTTGGGCCATAGTTCCCACGCGGGCCCAACACTCTTCTTCAAACATAAATTATAATATAATATTTTATTACTGCTTACATAATATGTGTATTACATTTATTAATTTAATATAGTATATGTTTGTAGTTTTAGATTTTTTTTATTGTACCTAATCTACCTTTTATACTATTCTATAAATAAAAGTTAATTAGTAGTATATGTTTTCATGTAATATTTAAACAAAAAAAAACTAATAAAATAAATAAAAAACTTATAAAAAAATCTGACCAAAAGACCTGCCTGAGGCAGGGTTCCCATATTTCTCACTCCTAGATCAAGAGTAACGCAAAATAATACCTCATTTTTCTTTAGACCTCATAAAATTTATGGAAGGTATAAATTGAAATGATGGATATGCGATTTATGTAGGTATCTAATTGAAAACGGATCTTTTTATTACTCAGGCGATGTTGCGAGCAACAACAACTAATCTAAAAACAAAAGACCTTTCCTCCAACTAAAGAGCTAGGATTAGCATGACTAATGAGTTTCTAAGCCACAGTTCTTATTAAGCGATAGCCGATTAGCAATTGCCCAACAGCTGTCCTATATGGCGTAGACCAAACCTCTGCTAAATATTTCCTAGGTGTCGAAATAAAAAAGCTATGTAAGACTACTTGCACGAAACTAATAACTCTCCATTCAACACATCTCTTTTGTAGACATCATCCACTGAAAGAAAGATCTCTTAAAAGGGTAAGATCTGTTTGTTTCTTTGTTTTTGTACCATAAATGGTTTGCATACGAGTACATTTATGTGCGTAATATGACAGAGTTGTATTTGATATCAGTAAAGAAGAGGATACACTTCAAAATGGAACTTTATCGTTTCACTCGACGATTTAAAGTGACAATTTCATGATAGTGATGGTCCATTTGTTACTAGAGAAGATAATTTTGTTTTATAAGCTTCTGGCCACGGCTTTATAAGAAAAAATAGGCTAATGGAAAAAATCCGTGCACTTCAATGATACTGCGGATATGTCTGCCAATTTTTTAGTCTCTAGGTCTTGTAGCGTAGGACGTCCACCAACGAGATGGACGGATGACCTGGTTGAAGTCGCGGGTTCACGGTAGATACAGGTCGCTTCCAACAGAGGCAACTGAAGGCCTATGTCCAACAGTGGACGTCCAATGGCTGATATAATGATGATGATGACGAGGGCTTGTAATTTCGGCTGTATGTTTTCCATCAGTCACTTATTGTTCACATTTTGGGATATACAGTCAAGGAAACTGAATCATGTACCAGGGTGGAATCTTTATACTACTAATGTCATGTTTACATCTCATACATCTGCTAAAGAAATCATAGTGAAATTGGTTATGAAAAGCTTCCACCTTGGTACGTGATTCAGTTTCCTTGTAAGTAGATATAAGGGGTCCATATCGGCTCGCATACTTATTGGACTCCGAATGTAATGTTTGTCAGAACGATCGTTTGTCATAACTGTTTTTTCTCTGAATCCAATAATTGTTCAGAATTATTATAAAACAAACCTAACCTAACCTATAGTTTTCTTGATGACCATTTAAAAATTTTAGAAAAGTGTAAGGTTACAGTGGGAAAAAAATTATGACAAACGATGATTCGGACAAAAATTACTGTATGACTAGCGAAGAGTATGCGAACTTTGGCGCTCCCAGATATATATAGTCAGATGTCCAAAATGAAAATCTTTAGAGCTGTAACTTGGTAAGAAATCGTGATCATAAGTTACATAATATACACAATACACAATATTGTAAACATAATATTGTTTAGCAGTAGAAAGTTATTAACTAATGACCGTTGACCAACGACGCATTACGGTCAGTCGGACGGCTTTAAATGAAACAAAAGAGTTACAGATGTTTGGTTAGACTCAAACGTAGTTTTCGAGTCTGAGATGATATGCCGAAGATACGAGACCGATTTTCGGAGTTCGGTCAAATGTAGTACGTAACCACGCTTTAGCTTAGTTATTATATTAATTTATATTTCAGACTATTTGTTTTTAGGTTTCCTATCTAGTTTCACTTTCAGGGAAGTGAATACATAACAAGTCTGGACTTGTTTTTTTATGTTTGTTACATATATACCTATCAAAATTCTATTATTATCATTTCTTTCTTTGTAATAGCTGTCTGCTAATATAAACCTTTAAGGAAACTATAGGTCTATATTGTGTTAATTTAAGTCTGCTCATAATTCTGTATAATACTGTTTGTTTCTTATCAATAAAAAAAAATAGCTGGATGTCTGGAATAACGCATAAGCTACTTTTTATCCCGATATTTCCTAGAGAGATATGAAAAATTCCAGTCTTAATTAATTTATTAATTGCTAAATCTACGTACGTACGGGTGCTGTCATAGAACGTAAATGAAGACGACGATGTAATTTGTGGAAATTTGCAGGAGAACTATGTAAGATTTCAATTCGACTACTACATCTAAAACTTAACTAGGTTACACGAGCAAAGGCGCGGGTAAAAGCTAGTAGTTTAAATTTTTTAACATCACCGACGAAATTGAAACATAAAGAGCTTTTGTCTTTGTTAACAATACATTAACTATATTCAATACAATGGACATTTGAAATGCAATCATGCATGTTAATTACTCTAGATACTTACTCTGATAAGACCCATTGGATTTATCGGGCAATCGCTAAGTCACTTAAACCAATACCGAATTACAGTATTTGTGTTACAGTGATAGCATCGAGAATGAATAATTTTAGATGTTAATCTTGTTGAGCTTGTGTGTAAGGAATTTTGATTATTGGTTACGAAGGTGAGATGAAGGGTTAACTTTGCTAAACCACCAATGACAATGACTAAAATATGTCTACCTACTTAACTTATCCGCTGCGCTTTCGTTCGTTTTTGTTTTGGATCTCCATCATCATCCCAGCCTATATACGTCTCACTGCTGGGCAAAGGCCTCCTCTCGGAATGAGAGGGCTTGGGCCGTAGTTCTCATGCGGGCCCAGTGCGGATTGGGAACTTCACATACACCATTGAATTACTTCGCAGGGTTGTGTATACTTAATGAAAATTAAATTTTCAAATTCAAGCTCTCTCATTTTGAGGAAGTCTGTACCTAACAGTGAGGCTTTATTATAGGTGTAGATGAGTGATTGAGAGATCTTTAAATATTAAACCACCCCACTTGCTCGTTTGCCATCCAGTCGTATAAAAAAAAATATAATAATAATTTAATTTAAATTTATATCTTTATTCTTAAAGTTAATATACGACTAAATATTCAATGAATATTTCAAGCGTCTATCTGTTGTCGTTATTAATATCGAGCAAAAAACGGCAAATAAATCACGTTTGTTGTATGGGAGCCCCCCTTAAATATTTATTTTATTCTGTTTTTAGTATTAGTTGTTTTAGCGGCAACAGAAATACAGAATTTTTCTATTTTTGTAATGTCTCTGTACTACTTTTGGTGATCAATAAAGAATATTTGTATTGTATTGTGTATTCTGTGAAAATTTTAACTGTCTAGCTATCACGGTTCATGAGATACAGCCTGGTGACAGACGGACGAACGGACAACGGAGTCTTAGTAATAGGGTTAAAAACCCTTTGGTTTTTAGGGTTCCGTACCAACAGTTACGTAGTCAATTTTGTTGGTAGTGACGTCACAGTTAATAAAGTGGTACCCTAGAAATAAAACCACTACCTACTTATACTACTATCTACTCTATGAATTCTAACCAAGGGCCGGTCAGTGCAACATAGAAAGGACAGTCACGAGGCCACATATGGACACTTGTAAACCAATCAAGCTTATGTGTCCGGGAGTGGCAAGGTTCTGATCTAGTTCAACTAATTATCTTGACATGAATATGTTGTCTATGTTGAAAAAGGTACCTCTACATGCGCTGCAGTTTAGACCTGTTCATAATTTTTCAAAATGATATTATAATTTTGTGTCGTTAGAGGAGACGGGTCTTCAGAAAGCGGACGAATCGGAAGACGAAGAGTTGGTAGGCCTCCCACCAAGTAGAGTAACGACTATGCGAAAGTTGCCGGCAAACGGTGGATGCGAGTTGTCGTTCATTATGACAGTCTAAGGGGAAAAAAAGCCGTGGTGGCATAGTGGTTTGACCTATCGCCTCTCAAGCTGAGGGTCGTGGGTTCAAACCCCGGCTCGCACCTCTGAGTTTTTCGAAATTCATGTGCGGAATTACATTTGAAATTTACCACAGCTTTGCGGTGAAGGAAAACATCGTGAGGAAACCTGCACAAACCTGCGAAGCAATTCAATGGTGCGTGTGAAGTTCCCAATCCGCACTGGGCCCGCGTGGGAACTATGGCCCAAGCCCTCTCGTTCTGAGAGGAGGCCTGTGCCCAGCAGTGGGACGTATATAGGCTGGGATGATGAAGGGGAAAGCCTTTATTCAACAGTGGACGTCTTCTGACTGATGAAACCCAGTTTCACAGTTTAGAGCGTATTGAGGGTTTTTGATAAATGTTATTAAATGAAGCAGATGCAACTAAAACGTAATCGGTAACCGGTGGATGCATATGGGGAGTTGTCGTTCATTGTGGCTTTTAAAGGGTCTTCCTTGACATATCCCATCTCGTTTAAATATCTCTCCCATTGCGATCGCGACTCT
This sequence comes from Choristoneura fumiferana, assembly GCF_025370935.1. NCBI lineage: Eukaryota > Metazoa > Arthropoda > Insecta > Lepidoptera > Tortricidae > Choristoneura > Choristoneura fumiferana. Next base: position 954,521 of record NC_133483.1, read on the forward strand.
AAGAATAATTGTGCAAGTTGCCATCCATTGCTGCTAACGACCGATCACTTATAAACGCATAGCCATGCGGCCCCGCAAAACACACGATATTACCACCGTTTACTTACTTACTTCGCCGGCTCAGCGACCCAAAGTGGATCTTGGCCTCCGACACAAGACTCCGCCAATTGTTCCTATCCTGTACAACAAGGCGCCAGTCTGCCACCTGCATGTCGCACAGGTCTTTTCGGACTTCATCCAGCCAGCGATACCTAGGCCTTCCGATTGGCCGTCTTCCAGTCGGTTGTCCTAGGTATGCTCTCTTGGCCGCACGATCCTCTCCCATTCTCTCCACGTGGCCGAGCCAACGAAGCCGCGCAGACTTGCTCTCGCCTATAATGTTGGGCTCGCCCACCAGGTCTTCCACATCCACATTTCTCCTGACACGCCAGGCTCCATCCACTTGTCTTGTAGGTCCCAGAATCTTCCTGTAGATCTTCCTCTCCGCCACTAATAGCTTACCACCGTTTAAATGAATCTTAATACAAATATAAACAAAGTCGTGTACATAGTCCTTTTAAGTTCATGACATAACAAACATTATCAATTGGCATTGGATTCGGCCTCCCAGTGTTTAGCACTGTGTTACAAACTTATTGACAACTGCGGAAAAGTTTGAAACTAAAACTCCTTCTAGGTAATTTTAGGTTTATCTATAGTCAGTGGCGCCACTGAAACTGTCGTGTTAAGTTTGCGGTGATGTATGAAGTCTGAATATTCACACACGGTTGTATAACACGCATAACAATGCCGTAACGTTTAGTGCATTGATGGTGTCAATCAGGTTGACATTTTCATGGCTGCTGCCTTGTTTTGATGATTGTTTCAAACTGCAGCCTACTTGTGCCTACTGTGTTAAATCGTTATAGAAAAAAAAATAGAATAAAGGTCATACCGGGTGTGTCTTGTAGTGTGAGCAAATAATTCAATAAAACATAGATCATACTCCTCACACTGAACAACGTTAGTTCAGCGACTTTTAAAAAATAATTGTTTTTTTATTTTTTATTACACTTTTTAGTTTATTTTTGCAGGTGGTAGGACCTTGTGCAAGGTCCGCCCGGATTGCTACCACCATCTTGCTCGCTAATCCTGCCGTGAAGCAGCAGTGCTTGCATTGTTGTGTTTCGGCGTGGAGAGTAAGACAGCCGGTGAAATTACTGGCACGTGAGGTATCCCATCTTAGGCCTCTAGGTTGGCAACGCGTTTGCAATACCCCTGGTGTTGCAGATGTTTATGGGCGGTGGTGACCTCTTACCATCAGGAGACCCACTTGCTCGTTTGCCTTCCAGTCGTACAAAAAAAAAAAACGAAGAAGCAATGTAAAGCAAAGTGTTTGATGTTTGTAGCGTGACAGGCAACGTCAGTCCTAGGATGGCGTACATTTATAGCAGTATTTAATTTGTATGAAAAAAAGGAAAATTCAAAGACTCCTTTTTGTTTTAAAAGTCGCTGAACTAATGTTCTTTAGTGAGACGAGGACGATCTATACTTTAATTTTTTACTCGTATTACAGGCCATACCCGGTATATTTCTTTGTCGCGCAATTACATATTTACTCCCTTATTCATAAAACTTAACAAGCCTATGTTAACTAACAAATGCTTTGTCCCTTTCTAACAAATACAAATGTCGAAGTGACAGATAAGGACAAACGAATTTTAGCGGCATTTTAACTAAAATAGGTTTGATTGTCGTTTATGAATAAGGGGGGTTAGACTTTAAATAATGGCACATCGGTAAAAAATTACCAGCTCAAAAATTCCCACTAATAGGACGCCAGCCATTTTGAAATAAGTCAGGTATCTAAATATCGTATTTAATCCAAGTTGAATTCAACGATCCTCATAGTTTAAGGATCGAACAAAGTCGTAATTTAAAAATCCTCGAGGTTTGCGGGTTGTAACAAGTGGAATTTTATATATCCTCATGGTCCGATGGTCTGACTAATTAGAATAAATAAATCCTGATAGTCCGACGTGTCGGACAACGTTGTCGGCCGGCCGGTTATTTGCAAAGATAAATAAAAATAACAACAATTTTCACGGGTGAATTTTTAAAAACGAATCATGTTTCCCTCTTTCAATACGTTTGGGATGTTATGTTAGCTCACATTGTCTGTTCTAAATATCGACACGTCAAATTACGAGTACTCCATTCATTTGTATAGTATCTGTATCAACGTCTCTTACTAATATAACGCATCCAATGTCGACACAAACCCATCAATATATCCATTGCGTAATCTCTGTCCCCGTATATCGACACCTCACTCACTCAGCATTCATCGTACGGCGTCTTAACTCAATAGATCGCCTCTAGCATTATTAAGTACTCCTAATTGGTTGGCATCGGTTATAATGAATGTCGTGAAGTTTTCTATTAGACAATAGTGATGACCTGGTTCTGTTCAGCTTGCATTTAATCCTAGCTAGATTTAGTACTTATATGAGAATAAATTAGAAATTTGTGACGCAATAGCGAGGCAATAGCGAATTAAGATGGATTTGGAACTAGGATGGCACGTAATTAAATATTTAATTAGCGATTCTGTGTTTATAGTCATGCATAAATTAGTTTTTCGTCCTAAATTGTTACGAGCATAATGCGACTAGGTTACGTCCCCGGATTTGCCCTCGCAGAGTACTATAAAAGAGCTAGCTCGCTCTCCATGAAGTAATATATTGAATCAGACGTTACATTGCCCTCCGCTGTTTGCTACGGCTTGGGTCTAATTTCAACAATAGCAGTTAATAAAGCTGATGATAGTAAGTAAATAAAAAATCAAGTTAGTTTTATATGACGATTAAAATTTATTAATATTTTGTGGGTAGTTTTGTTTTGTTTGAGAAACATAGGTGGGTACTTAGGGAGTTACAGTGACAAATTAAAACGGTTGTTGTGTTGCTCTGAAGTTGAGCTCTGGTTGAGTTCGAAACGTGTCAGTGTAGTGTGGTGGTGGTGATAGATGAGTTTGTGTGATTTGTATGTGTTTTTACAGCGTGGAGGTGGTGGAACTGCATGAACACGCATATTTTGCATAAACGTAGCTATCATAAGGTCGCGGGTGAGCAAAGAAATTATTTTAAGTCATAGTTACTTTTTTCAAAGCAGTTTCTAAATTTTTTTTCGTTTGAAGTCTTGGAAATTTTTGGGATATTGACTTTAATAAAACTTAAAAATGCATTAAAAAAACGTTCTGAGTTGTCTTTTCTCGATCTGTAACGTTGACACTCGTTGAACATCAAAATCTTGTAAATTTCTACCTAACGACATAGAAACTATATTGAATTAACAACCTGTTTGGCAAACTATTTAGTTGGTAATTCATTCGGTAACTCAAGGCTAGGGCACCTGTTGTGCTAGTGGGTTCTAAACATACAGCACTTATATCAGGAGTACCTACCAAAAATATGATAGGCAATAATCACATTAGTCCTGAGAAATATTTAGTTATTTCACAGATTACACAATAATTACTATTTAGAAGATTTGACACTAGCTTTTGATAGTTGCTGTTGATTAAGGGACATTAGGTATTTTTAATTTGAGTTTGAATAGGTTAAACCACTAGGCCACCACGGCCAGTAATATTACTAGGTAGGTATTTTCCTCTCCACATTGGCACAGGCGACAGGTCAGGCTGGAAACGTATTTACTATAATTATTGCATTCTAAAGCCGATTTTAGACTTGCAAGAAAAATCGTGCAAGTTTCATTACATTGCGGCGCTCGATTGACCACTACAAACTCGCTGGCTTTACGGCCTCGCAATGTAATGAAACTTGCATGATTTTTCTTGCAAGTCTAACCTCGGCTTAATATTGCGGCTGTCTATGGTTTGTCATTTGTGCTCACTACCAGTTGGCTCCTGTTTCTCAGAGCTTATAGGTCTAATAAAATTAGTGTTTTGTCTCGTAAATTGAATGAGAAAATGAAACAAAATACTAATATTATTAGGCTAATGCCCTTCGGAAATTGGGCCGTGGTAGTCACTTAGGTGACTTGTTCATTTGCTACCATATTTCATTGCAAAAAAGTGACGTCTCCAGTCTTTAGTACTCTGTGGTTCTAAGCGCCGAAGTCAGTATGTAAGGTCGCCGGTCGCAGCGCAGTCATTTGTCTTACGATGTACGAAACCCACACAGTAAGTAATCGTACGTAGTTTCGATACTCGTTTCCAAGGAGTAGCTGAGACTATATATTTAAATAAATGTTGTTAGAGTTATTCAATCTACTAAGCATCCTTGTTTTAGGTCCTAAGTGCCACTGTGAACTAAAACCAATACTTTATTATTTCGCGTTAATACTTGCTATTATCTATGCGATACAATTTAGTCTTTAACAAATAATTAACAAATCCTGAAATAAATATTCACGTTTAAGTAACTAATAAGTATAAAAAAAATACAAAACTAAATATAAACTACAACTAAAATTACAAAGTAAAAATGTCGTCAAGATTTTCTGCCACAGGCATTGACCCCAAGACACTGGCCGCATTACCTCTCTGAACTGTCATTCCTAATCTTTGCGAGAGGTACCTAAGCGCCAGCAGCCCTGCAGGGCTACTGCGAAACTCGAAACTCGAAGTTCGTGTCGTGCGGTCCCTCTGACACTTATACTATTTAATACGAGAGCGAGCGGGACGGTACGATACGAACTTCGAGTTTCGTAGTAAATAGCCCTGCTGGGGTCACCTGAGGCCAAAACCAGAAGAGATGACAGATCCTTAACAAAAAGTTTTGTGTGTCTTGTGACCATGGTCCCATTGTCTCAAAAGCAAGCGCCGCAAACTCATGATAGTTTGTTAAAGCTGAGTATTTGCGGCGCTTGTTTATCTGAGCTTGTTCAGCAGCCGCCCCAGCTCTGAGCGCGGTGCTCTGGATGTGAGACGCGGCAAGAGTGTTGACACACGTTGCGTCCCACGCCAGAGTTCGTCCCAATTTGGGACGAAATACGACTTAAGTCCAAGGCACTAAGGTGGCACCATCCAGCCTTTTTCCGTCGTCCCTCAACAAACCGTACGGCTCTAGAGTTGCTGGAATTGATGCGGTAGTGAAGGGCCCGACGGATGTGGATACATATAACTTTCGGACTACTTAAATGTGAATTGAAAATACAAACTGAAATATAGACGCACAGAAAAACCAGAAAAATAAGACCATCACTGAGGCCATCGATGAGGGCTACGGCATAGATGTCGCTAGCGTCACTGCTTAAGTGGCTAAATAAGAAACAAACAAGCTGAGATATGAGGTGCATAGGGAAAATTCGTGTCGGTACCGTTGACGTTGACGTTTTTTTCTACTATAAAGGTGGCCGGGAAGAGAGCGCTCTGAAGCGTCTGAAGCTCTGAAAGCTTATCTTGGATTTTTTTCTCTTTATTACCTCTGTTTTATATAAGTACTGCTTACTATATTATTGTGCTCAATAAAAAGTCACTGTATCTTACCTGCTGTTATAAATGCGAAAGTGAGCATGTTTGTTTCTTTACTACCGCCATAGAATAAAGTAATTATACACTACCGCTATATGATTTCACGTTCAAAGGTTTCAACAGATCGTGATAAAATTTGGTATGGAGATATTTAAAGATCCCGAGAAGGACATAGTATAGTTTTTTTTCCCGGAAAATCGTATAGTTCCCGCGCATGCGCGATAAAAGGATTCTTCGCAGGCGAAGTCGCAGGCAGCTATAGTAGTGACAAAGTGACACAATCGCAATACAATTGCAAAATTTAATCAAAACCAAAATAGATTACTGGCCCACTTTTAATTACCTTTGCCTTTTGTCTATATAATTAATTCGCCGGCACGTCACAATGTGCTGAATCAATTGGACGTGCGTTTGCGTCACTGCGTTGCGCGTACGCATCCAAGATGGCTGCTATTGTCTCGGGCATTAGTATGCGGAGCTACGCGACGCTTGATACATATTTCAGTGTACTGCATATGTCATTCTAAAAGCATTTCTACATATAGAGGTACTAAGTAATATTATAAATGCGAAAGTTTGTTTGTTATTCTGTCACGCTGAAGTGGCCGACGGATTTGGATGATATTTGGTACAATGACAGTTTAAAAGCTGGATTAAAACATAGCGTACTTATATCTCCAAAATTTTGGTACTTTCCGCAGTCATCATCATCATCATCCCAGCCTATATACATCCCACTGCTGGGCACAGGCCTCCTCTCAGAACAAGAGGGCTTGGGCCATAGTTCCCACGCGGGAACCCGCAGTAAAAAAATATTATTTTCAGTTCTCATGCTCGCAAAGTTCGTGTTTGTGCTGGATCTAGGCGACATAAAATGACTTTTTATGCTCTAGTGCTTACCTAAAGTAAAATCTTCGTCTAAAACCAAGGCAATTAGGTGTCAACAGCCACAAACAAAAAGTTTCTACATATATTTTTTAATAATTTAAAATAGAAGTAAGATGTATGTAGGTATAGTCTTACTGGAAGATGAATTCGTTTTTTCTAGGAAAGTAGTCCATTCTATGATTCCCGCGGGATAGCTTCAGAGACGAAGTAGCGGGCAACGGGGGGACTACTACGAAATTCAAAAATCGAAGTTCGTATCGTACAGTCCCTCTCACTCTCGTATTAAATGTTACAAGCGTCAACGGGACGGTAAGATACGAAGTTTGATATTTGCACTTCGTAGTAAAGCCCAGTTAGTAAATAAATAAAGCTACATGAAACAAAAACCAAATTGTCAGCCATGAAAGATAGCCGACACAGCATTGTTCTCATTTGAATAACACCATCTATCCAACAGCGACCTCTCGCATTCATTGAAACGTTGTATGGAGCGATATTTTTAGTATGACTGACACAACGCCCTTATTATGTATATTTATACCTAAGTATTATGGATACGGCTGTTTGACAACACCGCGCGTGCTCAAAACGTGCAATTGTGTTTATGTATGAAACAGGTACAGTCAAGTCAGAAATACAACGTGTCTTTACCCTCTGGAAACACATGAATAGAACGTGTTGATTAGGGTATTACTAACCTATGTATAAAACCTCTAAACGCCACTGTACTAACGGAGAAATGATTGATTTATAATTTAATACATCAAAACAGCCTGCGTTCGTTCGTCCGCGTGAAATTAGGTTATCGCGCGCTGTTCCCTCAACTGTGCATTTTTCCGGGATAAAAAGTAGCCTATGTCACTCTCTGGCCCATAAACTATCTCTATGCTAAAAATCACGTCAATCCGTCGCTCCGTTTCGACGTGAAAGACGGACAAACATACACTGGTGACATGTAAAAGAACTTTGCGGCCTATTTACAGAATAAATGTTTAGATTTTTTGATTTTGATGGAGGATGGACCTGGACCTTTAATAATAATCATATTCATTACCTTTGCTCCCCCCTTGGTAATTATTATCCCGACTCTTAATTTTATCGTATTATTCCCAATTGATGAAAACAAAGCAATCGTTATACTCCATCATTAATAAAATTTATAACAGATCGATTCTCATTACGTCAGGTAAATACAAAAGAAATCGCTAAAGCATCAAGAAGTTAATGTTGAAACGCCGAACTCCAATAGAGTGGAATAAGACAATGTGCTTTATTTACACGGTTGCGTGTGCCGTCCAGTTTGAGGCAAGTGTCAGAATGTTTGGTAAAAGTACGTGATGTTTTAGAACAAGTTCGCGATGTCACGGTGTTTGTTTAATTTCTTAACTGTGGTATTTGTTTTTTTCGTTGTCACTGGCCAGTTGGTGAGGGATAAATCGTCAGTCCATCTCGCGGCTTCCTTCTCACATTTTGTTTGTCTCACACTTTAGTACTTTCTTGCCTAATTTATTTTTCATTCCCATCTTAACTTTATTCTAAACTGCAGTCAGCTCCTTCTTAACACTGACATTTGTGCCATAGCTGCATAAGTCTTTTTAGATTTGTTTATGGAGTATTTTTGTATTTTTTATTTCCACTCCAAATTTTGTTACTTTTACGGTCGTCCCGTAAAATCCATATCGGAATACAAACTGAAACAGATGCACAGAAAAACCAGAAAAAGAGACCAGCGCTGGGAATCGAACCCAGGCCCTCAGCATTCCGTGCTGGGTCTGGACAGGAGTACAGACACAAATTTCTCCTATGCGCCACATATCTCAGCTTGTTTGTTTCTTATTTAGTCACTTAAGCAGCGACACTAGCTACATCTATGTTTTAGCCCTCATCGATAAACTTTCAACACTCCATCGGAACTAACCGCTCACCCGCACAAGAGATGTCGCTTAAGCAAATTAATTTATTAATTATTAATCTTTTTAGGTTTAGTTTTAAGTTAAAGGGTCGTACTAAAACCAGTGCTGCGGCTTTCCGTGGAAACACGCTGAGTATATTCCCCTTTTTGCGTCTTTCGGTGTAACATTGTTTCATTTCTTTCATTCTTTCTTTTACTCGTACTTGATATGTAAGATTATGTAGCTAAGGTTGTTTTTTTTTCAAGTATGCGTGTATTTTTGTTATTGTGCCGAATTTTGGCTAGTACCTAAGTAATTCTTATTAGGTGTAACTTGTCGAATAAAAGTCGTTATACTGTTTCAATTAATATTTCAACGGTTATCATTCATATTCAGATGTGAAAGACCATATTACCTTAATCATCACGGTGACCATCAGTCATGTGTGATGATCTAGTTTAAAGCGATCAATTACCAGATGATGGATGATGATGCATAATCCAACAATTACTGTAAAGGTCAAATTTGACAAATCACTTGACCGTGAAAATGGTCACTGGTTAATGATTTGAGATGTTAAAATTGAAATAATTACATAATTTAAGTGACCTTTCCGGTGTGTAGTTATTTTAAAATCATTATTGAATTATCTATGAGAAATAGGTAATTAAATGTTTGAGTATTCTTTGCTTCTTTTTGTGGAAGGCTGCTGAGAAGAATATCTCTAAAGTGATCCACCCTGCTATTTTGTTTCTTTTGTATTCTACTTCTGTTTTCTGTACCTTATTATATTTTGTTGTGTTGTAAAATGGCTGCCATTAAATAAATTAAGCAATTGGAGATGAGATGTGTAAAATATCTCAATTTTCAAAGTAGAATCATAAGCAAGAGTCCGTCCTAATAATTATTTTTTCGTTTTCAGGTATGTACAGTCTGCACGCGTTACGTCAAAAGTTTGATAGTGTCTGAAAAGCCGAGTTATGTCAGAGCAATCTTATTGTTCTCATGAATATAAGTTCTCAGTGAAATATAAATACACTTTCGACGGAAGTAAATAACCACACTATGTCCGTTAGTCAACGGCTACGCAACCATCTCGTGCATAACTGTATAATCGAGTCTATCTTAAATTCGACATACACTGCGCGTTGTGGACGAGTTCATTTCACGGTTTACGAGCGGTTTTTCGATGGATAGTGCTGTGGCGATCGTTGCTGGACCGTGATGGTCGGAGGTGAAAGTAACGCGGGCGCAATTGCGCCATAATGGTAAATATATTGCATTTCACGATTTTGGCGTGGCATACTTTATGAGACGAAGGTATTGCACCAGTTAATCTGGAACTCGATTTAATACGGACATGATTTGATAAAAGTAAGTAAGTGATATTGAAATTCTGGCGGTAAATTAAAATGTATATGTATTAAGTATTAGCTGAAAGATATAAAATAAATAAATGTGAAACTGAACTCTAGTTACATTGTGCGATTGCATCAAAGCGAAGAAGTACAGAATCGTTACACAAATAACCTGACCAACAAAAAAAGTTGGAAAACCCCCGACTTTGTCACTTCAAAGTTCAATATCTCAAAAAACAAAGCGATTTGATTTAACATGTGTTAAGAACCATTGCTAGGAGACCTGCTTTCAAATAAAAAAAAAAATACGGTCCACACATGTTGAAAGTAAAGTAAATTACCCATTATGCGTCTAGTTTCTACCGCAGCGAACAAAAGAGCTGATAATCTTGAAACGGCTGAACAGATTTTGATGAAACATGTCTAAGAACCATCGCTAGAAAACCTGATTTCAAATAAAAAAACCGCATTCAAATCGGTCCACCGGTTGAAGAGCTACGGTCACACGGTGCTACAGACAGAAACACAGACAGACAGACAGACACACATAGCGTTCAAACTTATAACACCCCTCTTTTTGCGTTGGGGGTTAAAAAGACTGTTTAAGTGACAGCATCTTGATATCCTTATACAGTTTAAGTCAAAGTAAAAGCTTACGTATTCAATTCAATGAAGACTTAACAATGGCGTCGGAGTCCAGACACTAAGAAACCAAACTTTCTAAACCAAACCCTTTTGTAATTGTAACCGGTTCTATTTAACATATAGTTTCTTTATTAGTGTGAAAGTAACTCCGGTTTCTGATAGTGATAGTATGTAATTCAATCTATATATTAATTTATAGAACCGAATCTCCTGTCAACTACGCTGCAGATTGCGGAGCGAACAGCTAGACGTTATTCTTTAATTAACTCAAGATTAGTTTAATCTAGATTTTCTCTTTGGCTTAATTTACACTAACGATTTAATTTTGTTTCAAGGATAGTTATTTTGAGCTGTCTTTATAAGTCCCACTGCTGGGCACAGGCCTCCTCCCAGAATGAGAGGGCTTGGGCCGTAGTTCCCACGCGGGCCCAGTGCGGATCGGGAACTTCACACACACCACTGAATTGCTTCGCTGGTTGTGCAGGTTTCCTCACGATGTTTTCCTTCACCGTAAAATTTCAAACGTAATTTCGCACATGAATTTTGAAAAACTCAGAGGTGCGAGCCGGGGTTTGAACCCACGATCCTCTGCTTGTGAAGCCTTTTAGACAACTAGGCCACCACGGCTATTTAGTCTATAACTCGGTCCCACTGGTGGGCAAAGTGCATCTTCTCTCATTCTCTCTCGACCTTCATATCTATCTCCCTATCTAGAGCTATATATATTTGGCCACTCGCTCAGTTCTGCGTCGGTCATTTGTCTGTAAGCCGAACGAACTTTTTGAAGATCAAACTGACGCTTAGGCACTTGTCCCACCGCCGACGATGAGCGAGAAGCGAGCAGAGCGAGTAACTAGAAACGAGTGAAGCTAGTGTTCGAGCAGTGAAAAGCTAGTGTTCGAGCACGACGGGCGATTACTCGCTCCACTCGCTCGAGCCGGGCGGCCGCCAAGCTAACAGCGCTGAGCGAGTATCGCTGAGCTACTTTTATAGCTCAGCGAGTTTTTATAGCTCTTGTC